>NW_021853416.1:49086-58395 GCF_003651465.1 Formica exsecta
ATATATAAGTATATATAATATATACGGAGAGAAAGAGAGAAAGAGAGAGAGAGAGAGAAAAAATTGAAAAAGTAGTTGCGACCCCAAAAATTATTCGCCAATACTTTTTTTAATTTCTTCATCCTCTTCAATATTTCATTATTCAGAAATTATTATATATACTATTAATATTGGTAATCAATTGTTTTGCATCTTCTTTAATTCAAGACATGGCTAATTAAAATATATGATGTCAAAATACATCATGCGGCATACCGCGAGTTCAGCGTAGTCGGTGGTTTTAATCCCGGAGAAGCTTTTGTGCCGCACAAAATTTGTGCTTCGCGCTTGCATCGAAATTCTGTCGCGAGTAAGAGCAAGGGCCGAAATTTCGCGGAGAATCCAGTTCCTTTGTCGACACATCCGTATCTCGTGAGAATTATAGCCAAGTTAGGGTATAGGTATGCGGTACGAAACGGCCCGACTTAAAATCTAAGTAGTCGTGCATCCCTCGGAGCGGGCCACAGATAGGGGAAGATAGAGGATAGAGGTAGCCTGCGGGGATCGTAGAGGGTTGCCCAGGATAGCAGGGAGAGAAACGTGGGACGGCGGCAAGTGAGTGGAAAGGGGGTAAAGGGAGAGTGGGAAGAGGAGAAGAGGGATGCTGGGATGCCGAGGGGAGCATCCGGGATCTCGGAGGGTACATGGGGCGGTCGGTTGTCATGGATACGCTCCCGGCTAACCCTGTAACCGCTCCTCCCTCGTCATTCTGCGTTTTCGCAACTATCCGCCGCCATCATCGACCCACCATCTTGTCTCGAGCCCTACGAGTCGCGTCAAAATTTTGAGACGGTCCTTCGAGATACACGGATGTAACTAAAGATTTCCCTTAAACTGCATGATCATGTAAAAAGATACGGTAACGTACGATTGTAGTGATAAACGAAAGAAAAAAAAAATGGTCGAATAATTTTAAGAATCGTGATGATGAGAGTGAAATATCCAATATTGAATTTTGATGCAAAAAATAATTTTGAAAATAATGTTAGTCTAATTGTAAAATATCATGAAAATTATAATGACATGTGTGTATAATATTGTATCAATTTTAAATGTTTTCATATTTGCTCCATATTCAGGATAAATGATTTATACGTTTAAGGAATCTAAGAATACGATGCGGGGTTCGTGTTCGCTTTTGTGCGATTGGTATAAATTATTTTTTATTTTTATTACATCTTGGAATGCAATCTGTAGAAAAAGATAGTGTGTGAGATATGAATTAAGTTAATCAATATTAGTAAAACTCATTATTATCATTGAGTATTGATACTTAACAAGTCTGCGTATTAATGTATTATATTTCTAGAGGTATATCATAAAACTATTGTAAATAAAATTAAACTGTCAATTGAAAGAGAACGTTGCAGATATCACTTTGCAAATTAACAGACATCGTTTTGTGGTTACACGGATACCATGTTATGCGGTAGTATTCGATAACAATAACGTTATTTCAGCAAATTATATTTCAGTGACCTTACTGTCAGCGCGAGATGAATTAACGAAAAACGTGTAACGGTGCGAGTGAGAAAAATGGAGCGCGCGACCAGGATATCTGGATGCGCGCGATCCAGAATTCGCGTTCGCGGAAGATCGATCGATCGGCAGGGTAACTGCGGGTGACCGCGTCGTGCCGTTAAACGTATTCACCATCGGGCGAGACGAAAGTTTCGGGCGAGTTGCCGATAAATTTCGGTAACGGCGAGCAGGATATTGCTGCGGCCGTGGAGAGCAGTCGACGAGCATTTTGCTCGGCTGGCAGCGATGCAACACCCTCGCATCGCGCAACACGATTCCCCGTCGTATTCGAACATCCCTCTCCTATCTCCCCCCTTCTTCATCTCCTCGCCCTCCTCACCCTCCTCGTCCTCCTCCTCCTCCTCTTGTTCCGTCATCCTCCCCTTCCATTCCAGCCGTCTCCTCGCGGTCCTCGCGGGCGTGGGCGGCAGATAACGTGATTTACACTGGCCGGGTAATTAATGTCCTCGGCGACCGGCGCTTTAAAAAAGCAATCGGAAATCGGCGACAACGAAGAGCAACAGTCAGCCCGCCGGCTGCTGCTACTGCCGGATGACAAATTATCGCGCGCGAGACTGTTGCCCCGGTTTTTTTTTTTCGCCTTTCTCTTGGCACGGGAGAACATCGCGCGCGGTGTGACACTTGTCTCTACCGGTACTTAATAATTTTGGAGAGAGATACCGCGCGACACCGTTATTAAAAGCGAAAACGCCACGCTGCATTTTATTTTATTTTCAATATAAATTTTACATTATTTGAAAAAGTAATAATGAATCCATTAATATGGCGAAATTGTTCTTCGCATAACAAATGATGTTTTATTTCGCGAACGGTCGACAGAAAGATATAGCCTTCAATAGCGAGAATAAAAATTAAATCGCAATAGCTCTTTGATAATATAGCTGTGCAATAGATAATGCAATTTTAAGATATTGACAGTTAAATATTATAGTGATATATTATTTTTTTCTTACTTCGAGAAACAAAAGAAAAATTTGTGCAAATATTTAATGTAAAATCTAACTACTGTATAGTAATAACTTTTTCTACGATTTTATAAAAAGAAAATTTTGCATTTTACAGTATCCAAGGCTAATTATATGAATATTAAAATTAGATATAAATATTGAAAATTAGATATATATACGAGGGTGGATCGAAAAGTAACTTGGTTCGTGGATCTTTTTTTTTTTTTTTAAAGAAATACAACTTGAATTTAAAACCATTGTGTGTTATTTTGAACCAAGTTACTTTTCGATCCACCCTTGTACATCAGACATTTAATATGAACATGCAAATCGTAAATCGTTAAAGCGCGTTTGCGACTCTGTGAAATCTATGTGAAATTTAATGTCGCGTGTGCTTCATTGTCGTTATCATTGTGGGAAAATGCGAGGGCAAATGTGGCTCTTGCTCTCATTAACCGCATTACGTCATCGCGACGCATATCAGAAACGATCGATGGTATCTCCGCGGTACTTATGCCGGTATAAACTTGCGAGTAATCAGGTTACGTGTGTCTTTCCACGCGTTTGTGCGTAACCTTACGCTCGGCGTTACAGCAACAACTATTTCGCATCGTCAAGCAATGAATTACACTTTCATGCATATCTCACGCCTGCATGTTTGCTTGATATATTTGCCCCAAAAAATGTCAAATCTAATATTAATATTTTATTATATTATCAGGTGATTGCATAAGTTCGTGCCATATTATATTATTTAATAAACTTTGATATGAAAAACAGTAAGTGTCTTGACAAAGTTGAGACATAAGCTTCTGTTTTTTTCTCTCTCACTTTGATATGAAAAACACTAAGTGTCTTGACAAAGTTGAGACATAAGCTTCTGTTTTTTTCTCTCTCTAGAAAGAAAAAAATGACACTATATTCCATGTAATGTTATGTTAATGTAATGAAAATAATGAATGATAGCAGATACACGTAAATATATCAAGACATATACTCAATAAATTTTTCAGTTTTCTTAAAAATGGAGCTTTATACGAAAAAATGTTAATTCACACACTTTCGGCTTATTTTAATTTATTTTATTTTATTTATTTTATCGTATCATGACTTAATTTTTGTCGCATAAATGTTGATGAGAAAGACTTGAGATTCCTACGGAAAAAAAAATAAGAAAAAAAATATGCTTACCGGTGATGGAGGCGGTGGGCGAAATGGTGGACGGGTTGGCGCGCGGTGGCGGCGAAAACGCACCAGCAAGGTAACCACTGCGATCGGCGAGGGCTTGTTTCGCTTTGTCGACACTCTCCTTGAGCCGTTGAAAAGTGCTGCCGCAAGTGAGGCCGCGGTACGGCCAGTTCTCCTGCTTGACGCCGGCCGCGGTTACACCAGCGGCGGCCGCGGCCGCGGCACCGGCCCCGGAGGCTCCCTTTAATTCGAGCGCACCTGCGTACGAACAGCTAGCGCTGTCGTACATCACCAAAGAGCCCCTGCAATCCAGGATTATCTTTGTAAATGACCAAAAGATTTGCCGTTAGCGATAATAACTTGTGACATGGAAGTAGAATTGATCAGGCTGTCTTTAAGTAAATAAGAAATTCTTTGACAGTACGCAGATTGAATCTCTCTTTCAGTAGAATTACGAAAATTCGAAAATTATGTGTGTATGGTCTTTTTCTTTCATTCATTGATTCATAAAGAAGTCTCAACGAGAAACATCTGTACGTCGACGTTGACTCCGTTTCGTTCAATTGAGCACTTCCTGTAGAATATTAACATTGTAACTCTCAGAAGTAAAGTTTGCGTCGTCGTACAAATCAACTAGCAGAATACTCTTAATAGTATGTCAGTAGTTTAATTTCCGAGTTGGGAATCGAAAATCGAAGTTGATCCTACTGCTCACACGTGAGCCTCATCCACGTTACTAAACTCTTTCGATTTATTAAAATGGTTAGTGGTTAAAATGCAATGCAGGGTCGAATGAAGCAAACCTACGTTACTTTAAACTGGCAGCACTCATACTCATGCAGATACCGCAGTAGGGGTCATTAAAGGACCCTTGAAACATCCGGTAAAGGCAAGATCGAATTAAAATAGATGACCATATATGCAAAAATATATCTCTTAATTTTTAATGTCAGCGCGATAAATGACTTTTAAGTATGATTAAATTTGAGCCATTTTTTCTTTACAAATTAGTTTCTGACACTTCTCAAAATTATTAATGTTGCGTAAGTATATTTAATTATTCCTTCTGTATGTGTGTGTATGATTTCGTAAATAATTTAAATTTTCAATTTTAAATAATTTTCAAATACAAACAATTTTAATTATTTTAAGACAGCTGTCATTTCTAGCATTAATTTTTTATCATGGAATTATTAAAATACAATATATACGTTTTAGAATAATTTATATTTTAGAATACTTAATATGAAGATTCTAGTCATTGTTTAAATCTCTTTCTGTTGTGTACCTTCTAAGATACCTTACACATTTCTACAGTATTCCTCGATTATCGAGCAAAATAATAGACGATAGGTATATAAATCTAGCTTCGGTTACAGCTGGTCATGAATTAATCAGAGCTGAATATAGAAAAGTATTTATTACGTTAGCATTCTTATTCATATAGGTGTGATATCCATTAGTTTAGAATTAAAGGTCACATCGAATGTGATATTAATTCATAAGAATTAATGCTTTGCAGATTATAAATTAAACTATTAATTTAAAATATCTCCCATTTTACATGCAAATATACATACATTCCATGTTTTGCTACAATTAAGTATATTCTGACAAAAATTGATCTCTCTCTCTTTCTCTTTCTCTCTCTCTCTCTCTCTCTTTCTCTTTCTCTTTCTCTACGTATATGTATAAAATCGTGCTTGAAAAATTACGTAAAATTATTCTTGAAAAAATTTGATTTGCAAAATTCCAGAATAAAAAGTATTGCTTTAAGTTTGTTTTGATACTTTCTTCCCCATTTAGATTCAACAAAACATTTATCTGATTTTTACGCACATTTTGTAAATTGAATGCGACATTTCGCACTTCTTTGTTTCCATCTTTTTGCAATATTTTATTGAAAAGAGATATGACTATCAGAAGCATTAAAAAAAATATCAGATCTTATGCATGTAGCAACGGAGAGTTTCTAATCAAATTCGCGTAATTTAGAAAACACATCGGCCTATCATCTACATTTCATCAAACGTGGCTTCAAACTTATAGTCGTCAAAATTGCGAAAACGATCCACGATAGAATTTGCATGAGGTCCGTTGTGATCGTATCTCATCGCAATTCCGCAACGGAGAACGTGGAGATAAGGGACCAGCTATAATATTAAAGCTTGTCGTTTATCGCGAGTCCGCTTCCGTCTAATCTTGAAAATCTGCCACTTCCGCTATCCCTTCCCATATTACATAAATCATTATTCAAACAAAATGATGCCGTATAAAGCCGACCGATCCACGTGAAATTTATGCAAACCTGTGAAATTCTTATCGTGATACGTTAGAGAAAATATGTATATAAAGAAATTATCACAAGTGGAAATATTTAATGCGTATTGATTTTCCATTCTTCGTAATATATTTGGATGTGAACTATTGACCTTTTTCTTATTTGACAAAAAAAAACTAATTACAATTATTTATCTAAAATTTTTATAAATTACTTTCTCTTAAAATCGATAGAGATTTAATTTATATACCTGTATATATATTAGAAAAATCTAATACTTAAAGTTTTCAAAATTTAAACCACTTTTACACACACACACACATACAAAAATACATGCAACAAATCATACTTAAACTCGTTTATTTTCTGTTAATCATAATTTAATTTGAATTATAAATTTCTTTAAACTCAGGGCCACTACATAATGTTAAGAATTTTTAGAATAAATAACTGATCTCTTACGTTCTTGTTAGAAAATTATATAAATTTTTATTAAATTTAAATTAGAAATATATTATGTTATAAAAGATTTTGCGGTAAACGCGATGTCGCGCTAACCATTTATAAATTCATTCTTTTCAACCTATAACACATGCGCGTTTTAATCTTTTTTATTTACCTTCAATCACTGTGACAATTTTCACGATGAACCTGTACGCGTTTCACTATCGAGGTGCAGATCGTTCAAACGTTACTTTTTTTCTGGGATTATCTAATAGAATAATCCAGCAAAACGCAACAAAATTTTTTTTTGTTCATCTCGAGTCGTTTGTTATCACGGAACATTGGTTAATATTCAATCGGAATGGTTAAGGATAAAAGCACTCTCGTGGGTACGTCCGGATATCCAGCTCGTATTGAGGTCAATCTAATCACAAAACTGTCACATAGTCACGCCGTTCCGCGGCACGATGTGCGCGCAACCGGATTGTCTTTACGGTTCTGTCCGACAGTTTAAAATCTGAATCAAACGATCGATCGTCAGGGATATTGTAGTCCGCAGATTACTCGGATAATCGCCATTTTTACTGTATCGAGGATTTTTATTCCGTTATACTAAATAGCAGCGTTTACACTCGATTATTTCGGTCTTGATCTTTCTGTTATCATAGTTTTCAATTATAATATTTTAATAGTTTAGTTGCTTTAATTTAATATAATTGTAAGTAACATAATGAGATACATGAACTGAAATTTATGTATACCAAACAGCGATGAAAATTGGATAAATGTTATTGAATTTTGTAAAAATGTACCGCTACATCACTTGTATCGCTCTTTTCGACGAGATTTAACGTTATAGTCACCAGAAACTTGTTAGAATCGGCATTAATTTCGATGAAACTAAAATCTTTGATGTATAAAAATGTATCTTACGCCAGTTGTGCAACTTCCATTGTCGCGAATAATTCACACTCATTATGTCGAATAAAAAACAACGTTATCCGAACAGACCGCATGTTCATCATACGAAATAATTATCCTCTCCTCTCGACGCGCGCCGACGATTTTTTTTTTTTTTCACGTATTCGCTCGTGCGACCACTGCATGCGGTATCTTTCTCTTTTCTTTTTATCCGCGCTCTTTCACGACATCACTTTTCGCATGCTTTATCAGTCAGGTGTCCAATACGGAGAAGGCTGGACCGCGGTATCAAGAAGAAGGTACTCCGGGCAGGTTGTCTCGCGCTACTGCGGCTGCCGCGGGCAGCAAATTGCCTGCTTCCGGGCCTCATTACATCACTCTGTTACTCTGTTAACGCTCGCCGGAAACCCCTCTGCCTACCTCGTCTAAACTCTCGTCTCTCATATATATGTATATACAATATATATATATCTACACACATCATTTAAACGCACCGTCGCGGACGCGACATAGGCGCGCGATCGTACGTGAAAGGGAGAAAAAGCCGGTCGAAATCTCCGAGAAAACGTTTCCCGATATTGTACGACGACCGCGTCGCGACACTTTATATTTCCAATCAAAGGAAACGACAAATTAAAATCTATCTCGTAAGATTCTTGTCATAAGAAGAAGCTGAAAAAAATAAGCGCGAATAATTTAGAAGAAATTTAGAAGTAAAAATAAAATATGAAGAATAAGAAGTAAATTCTCGTCTTTATGGAATTTTTTATATGTGATAAATTATAATTCTTCATGAGAAATAAACTAAGGTAATGAAGCATAATAATAAATAGTATCATTAAATGCAAATAAAACCATAATCATTCGAATTATATCAAAAATGTGCGTGCAAAATAACATTCCTCTTCGTGAATGAAGAATTTGCATTTTTCTAAAAGAAAAAAAGAGAAGTAATGGTAATCGCGATGCGTAACGCAAGAGGACAATATAGTAGTCGGCGGACACGCGCGATAATTTTGCACCGTTTAGTCCGTAAAACGTGCGTGGCGACGGAGATGCGTTTTTACGTCCGCTCTTACATGCGTAAGATTCCGTAAACGAGTTACAGGGACATATCGCTTTCGCGCTTGACCAAAGTGCTTTCGTTTGCGCAAAATTTAATTCCCAGATCTCACACTGGAGTTTATTAGATCTCAACTAGCACTGTTAAATGTATAATTCATGAAATTTAAACAGTTTCCAGAACTTTTTGCATTTCCGTTTATGGTATCATTATTTGTATGATTAGCCATTTGATTTCCTTCAATTGTTCTTGGAATATTAAAACGAGGAAACTGACTGAAAACAAATGTGAAACTAAAGAATTTTTTGTTGATTAGTTTTAATTATATTTGTAAACTCCTCTTAATTTATTACCGCATATAATATTTCTCCTTTTTTCATTAAAAATACAGCCAAGAAAGCAAACATGAAAAATGAAAATATTTAATATCTTACGCCATTTATGAGAATTAATAAATTTCTATTTTTTATTATGATATAATCTTTATTATTTTAATTTTAAAAGCATATAATGCTGTTTAAAAAACTGAACAAGCGAATAAACGAGCAAATGCGCTTCTTCCAATTTTTTTATTTTTGTATTTCAATATTTGCAGTTATCAAATATATAGTATAATTAGCATTTTAGAATGAAAATAAAAAGCGACTGGTGTTGCGATAAGTTAACTAGATAAATAAAGAATTTGTAGAAAAATATACAATTTTAAAAGAAAAACGAAAAGTGGAAAATCGCCATAAATCCGCGGGTTGCACAATGCAAAACGATCGCGGCCAGTTTCGGTGTTATCGATATTGTTTCATCGGCGAGAAGAGTACCATCGCGGGGAGAATGTCGATGCGACGGAAACGCGCGGCCGACAATCTTCGGTTTCCTCTCTCGGCATT
>NW_021853416.1:58600-65562 GCF_003651465.1 Formica exsecta
CGGCATTCTTTCGCCAACTTCTCTCATCATGTGTACGCATAAAAAAACATTTTGATCCGAACCGCACCGGAAAAACGGAATATCGCGCGCTTACCGTCAGTGCGGGGGCCAACGTGATGTCTTGTCCAGCACTGTCAGATCCAGTTCGATCCCTCAAATATCTCCCTTGATCGCCGATCTCGCCGATATACTCGATAAATATTCGATTCTCACGATTTTTGTCTCCGAGATATCTTTGGTTGTTCGTAGAGCCTTCACGTTCACTTTGACTCCTCACTGCGTTCGCACCGTACGAAAGTTCGGAAAAGATCTAGAGGGATCGACACTGAGGATCGCGGCGGACTAGTAGGAACGCGCGGAGCGGAAAGGGTGGATCTACGTAATCGTGCCGGAACGTAGATACCTTCGCGGGGATTATCAAAGATTACCGGCGATTTGCGCTCGCTCGCCGGGATATCCCGAGAGTTTGTCAGGCGCGCGTGGACCACTCGGTGGCGGACTCGGCCGCGGTGCGACGGACGCACATTTGGCAGAGCGGACGATTGGCTGTATCGGAGCCTGCGCCGGTACGTCCTCCGCGGGGGGGAAAAAGCTAACGCACCCGAGAGGGAGACGGAGAGACATAGTGGCGAGGGTGGAGAACGTAGAGGGAGAGGAGAACGCGGGGGTGATCGCCGCTCTCGCCCCCGGACACCACGGGCTCTCCGACACGGAGCGGCTCCTTAGAGGCGGGATCATCCACCAAGCTGTATCTTCTTTCTCTCTCCCTCTCTCTCTCTCTCTCTCTCTGTCTTTCAGTCTCCCTCCGTCTGTCCGTCTCTCCGTCTTTCTCCACCCTCATCCTGCTACTGTTCTCCTTCGGTCTCACCCCGCTTCTCGCGTTAGAGGCACGTAGATAGGTGGGAAGCGCGGCGGAAGGCTTCCCGCGGAGCGTCATACGAGACGGGCGCGATATCCCCCACGGTGCTTTTATTATTATTGATGCCGAGGATACCGGCGTAAGCGCGATAAGCGCCGGTGGAGACGAGCGAGAATGGATTGACGCCGATCGTGTCAGAGTTGATCGTGTCGAGCGGGCTGGCAGGTAGCCGCGCGAGAACCGAGAACGCCTCTCCGCGCGGAAGGCGCTGAAAGCTAATAATAAAGTACACGTTTCTAAACACGTACACCGCGATCAGGTGCCGTCAGCGATTTTCCGTGAGCGACACGGATGTGCTTTCGGAATAACAGCGGCGAGTTACTCTGAGAAAAGGGATGGTGGAAAGGGGACAGATTGACGGCGATGGAAATAAATCAGCTTCTATAATCGAACTTTAGGCCATAAATTAGGAACTAATGATACCATTGAAAGAATTTCAACTCTATGTAAAGTTATTTCTCTTCTGAGTAATATGCAAATTCTCTTTTTAAATTATATTAGTAATAAATATTATAATTTTCCGCTCTCCTTCATGAACTCTTTCATGGTTATAATTATTATACGATTTTCAAACATAATGTACAAAGAGAGATAAATATACGATATTTTCAAAACAATTTCAAAATACAATATTCCTGATATGCGAAAGAGATTAAACTTTCGTTATACAATCTTGTAAAGTTAAATAAGCAAGTAAATGGCAAAAAGAGACGAGGAGCGAAGGGAAGAAAGATTATTTATTACACACCCCCCATGAAATTAAAAAAGAATCGAAGGGTGTATGTGTGCCTAGAGAAACTCGTTGTCGCTGTCGTTCGATGACACGGTTGAAATGTGTCCAATTTGTTTGATTAATATATCAGCGATATCGCGTGATCTCCGCGCGAGATCGGTTCGCCGTGCGAATAGCGAGCTGTATCTACTTGTACTGAAAATTATCTGATCCACGCGGTAGAGTAACAACGGGGGCGCGACAGGCCGGACACGTGCGTGGTATACGATTTTCAAAGGGCAGCCCGGGCATAGGGGGATAGCATATATTCATAGGTATCGCGATAATAATGTATCGTTATCGCCACCTTCGTTAACCAACTCGCGCACCATCGGCAGCAGAGGCGGTGGCAAAATCAATGCTCTGATTTAATAGAATTCCGTTTCGTTATCCTGCGTTGCATAAAACTCACATCGCAGATAGATGCACACGTATGCAAATGTCAAAAATTTCCATGCCGCGAAAAACCGATATATCATCCATTTAACGCGAAAGAAACAATGAATAAGCTAAAGAAAGATGTTTAATTAAAGAGAGAGGGAGAGGAAAGAAAAAGAACATGTGCTATTATTTTAGTGACATTTTTAATTCCCTAACTTTAAATTGTATTGAAAATACTAGCTAAAGCATCCGAAACCAGACATTAAAATATCTTTATCTGTATCTATTGAATTTGCAAATACAAAAAAAATATGATTACAATTTAGAAGCTTCTAAATATATTCCTAATATTTCAAAATTTAATGTAAATTATATAAAATAATTTATACACTCCGTAAAGATTTCCTAAATTTTTGAGTTCAATATTATTTCATGATGAGATGATATAGTTAAATTTGTTCTATATTAGCTATAATATATGCAAGAAATAGAAATACAAAATTCTATTTTAAAAAAACATTAATTATCTTGATAATTCTGAAAAAAGTGATTGTAGATAAAGAAGATTATGTTCCCGAAATTCCTGTTTTTAATGATTGTATAATGATAATACACCATCTGTTACAAAAAAAAAAAAAAAAACAGACGATAAAACTAATATATCCATGAATAAAAATTTTGTTAAGAATGATGGAGTGATAAGATATGATAAATGGAGCAAGATATTGTCAGTGTTTTTATTATCTTTAATCTATTATTGAATAATCCATTATTTATCGTTATTAATTAATGTTTGTGATTATTTTTATCTCTCCATTTAAACTACTATAAAAACATTTATACCAATTTTTATTAAAAAAGTGGAGATTTTACATATGCAATTTATTTCGGATTAAATCTGAATTTATATTAAAGCTTAGTTTTGCGAGATTGTTTAAATGGTTCTATTGTAAGTTATCTTAACATTTGCTTCAGGCACTCCTAACGATGGTCATTGCCGTTGTTCCGCTTCCTATGACTGCCATGAGTAATGTCGTATCTCTTCGTTCATGCGTAAAGTTTCCGATCGTCGGACGAGAAGCGGTGTCAATCGTGCGAGAAACATCAATGCATTGTACGATTGATCGTGATCCGCGCGATTCGAAGTGCATTGTCATGTAAAAATCCCGTCGGTCTGATAGTTTTATTCTTCGCAAACAACAACATATCCGAACCACACACGAAATGTTGTATTTTCAAGTAGAGAAAGAAGAAAAATCTTCGTATTAACTTTATAACTACACATTTCCTAATATTGAGACTTTTTTAAATAATAATAAATATTATTTATATAATAATATACGTCGTTTTATTAGGAACATCGAAGAACATTTCACGAATTTTTTTTTATTTGAATAGAAAAACATTATGAGATCAGGATCTCTTTTTCATAAAGATATTTTAGATAGTAATATATATTGTACATTTTAAAATTTGAATGCGCAAAGGATTATCATTATATTTTCTTTCTTTATACATATATTTCTTTTTAGCAACATTTTTATTTTTTTGACATTAGAAACAGATGGACGCAAAGCGATTTCCTTCACTGATCATTTTAAAATTAATCACTTTTTTGTAAAATATATACTGCCATACAGTATGAAATTTTATATATCTCCAGACAGTTGCGAAAAATATATTGTCCTCGGCAATGTCTTCACCAACGGTAACCGCTTATCACGCACGAGGTCCACGTGTAACCGCGAGGACGAGTCTATCGGCGTTTAGTCGGCTTTCGTGAATGTAAACTAGGCGTTTCCTGCACGTATCGTACAAAGTGCTCGATTCGCTAGTCTTTTTTCACCCAGGCCGATCGATAATGCCATTGCAAACACCCTGTATGTGCTCGGTTAATGTTAATGGCAGGGGCCGACTCGGTCGAACGGGGTGGGTTGCCCCTTTGCTCGTGAGTTAGAGCTTCCTGAGGCTTTCCTCGCATCCACCGCACTATCCCCGCTCCGTCCCGCTCAAGTCCTGCTTGGCTAATGGCAAGGGCAGGAAATATCAAAAGTCGTCTCCGCGATCGTTCTTTTTACTCCCGTCTCTTCTTTCTCTTTCTTTCTTAATGCAAGCAGCTGGATGCTTTTACACATGACTTTCGGGAGATAGAAGATGCAGTGATTTAAAGTGACGTATTAAATTTAAAGTGAACAACTGAGGCGAGATATCGTGTAAAGTTTAATATTGCAGTGGCTAAAAAAATGTTTTTTTATTATATAATATTATATCTTATATGAATTATAAGTATTGAGAAAATTGTGTGGTAACTTGATGAATTTTTATTACAAACGAAAAAAAATCTTTAAAATTGAACGTAAATCTCAGACACACAATAAGTTTTTGCAAACGATATTATAATAAAACATAAAAAACATCATACAGAGACGTGTGATAGAAAAATCGAAACTTTTATTTTTTACGTAATATAATCTTCTTAATCTTCAAATCAGAAATAAAATAAATTGCATAAATATAATATTCATTTAAAAAAAATAGAGATCTTTATTTTATATAATGTTGTTATCAAGATTAGAGTTACAATTACTAATAAAGATTATTTATTTTTTGTATTAGAAATAATTTGCTAAAGTGTAAGAAATACATTTACAGGGATCATTTATGTTTTTCGTAATATAAAAAAGACTGAATATGTACAATAGAGAACGAAGGCGGAAAGCAATGACGCTTTATAGTGAGCTTTCGCAAACTTGAGGAGATTGCAAGAGAACTAATACGCTTATCGTGCACAAAACGCGATCGTCAAAATGATAAAATGGAAAAAATGAATCTGACTCGGGAGAGCAAATGTAATCACTGTTTGTCACGAACACAGCGACGCATTCAACAGGTTAAAGCAACACATTAAAAAGAATGCGAATTTATTCGCATGCTTAAAAATCTCTTTCGTCTCGTGTTTGCGAATTCGGTCACGATATTTCACCGGGATGAACAGTACCAGATACTAGCGTATAAAATAGTAACACGTATTAATCTTCTTCTCACGTATTTCTGAAAATAAATTAGAAATTCTACGAATATATTACAACAGTCTTTTTAACATTACGTATTTCTTTTCTCTTCTCGAAGAAATACAGCTTATTAAGAAAGTTTTTAGGATACTTAACGAATATTTGATTGGATTAAGAGCTATATTTTGATAATTGTAGTATTTGTATGCATATAGTGCATCTTTAATTTGTATGTAACCATAAATTTTAATTCGATTCTCAATCAAAGTCTTTTATAGAAATAACGCTAAAATGAAGGAATTACTTAAAAAATGGCTTTTGTATCTTTAAAAATATTGCAGATTGATTACAGATTTCTTTCAACCTTTACAAAAGATTTGACAAACGAAGAATGGATGAAAAGAAAATAATACGGTAAATTTAGATTTTTGATAAGTTTAAATGAAGGACGCGTGAGTTATACCAGTTGACTGCTCGTTCTCACGAACGTTTCCAATGTGAAGTAGTTGAAACAGCTGTTTGCACCTTCTATAAAATGTCTTATATAATCTTATATAAACACCTTATATAAAAGCTGTCCAATTAAAAGCGACGCGTAGAAGACGAACCGCGGCGGTGAAAAGGCGCGCGCAATCACGGCACGCTTCGTACGTAACGCACGTGAATTCGACCCGCAGAGGGATTCACCGATATCGTTTGATTTAATTTGTTGCAATTAGGGCAAGGGCCGCTCGGGTGCGCACGTCGATGCGGGATCGAGGTGCGAGAGATGAGTGAGGAAGAGGGAGAGAGAGAAAGAATCAGCAGTCTCCACCCGGCTTACCGCGCCCTTGCTATTAATATCAGTTAACGACCCGATATGATCACTCGTCTATACCCAGACAAGCTGTACAGCCGGCTGCCAGCGATAGTCGTTTGAGCCGAGTCATGACTCGAATCATGTCGACGCGTAGATCGTAGATTCGACCGTGATTCGGGCCCATCGATCGCGAGCTGACTCATCGGGATACGCGACTTCACCTGGATTGATAATTTCACGAATCCTTGATACGCGATTAGGTAACCTTGTCGCGGCTTTTAAATGACTACCGGTTGACTCGTATCAAAATTAAAGGGTTGTCTTTGATAAAGCCCCACCGTCAAATATCTGGCGTTACCCCGAAGAAAATGATTTGAAATAAAAACACCCAATAAAAAAAGCGCGTTGCATTTTTAATCTTCTTGTACTACTGTCTCCGTATACGTGTTTTAAATATTTTCTAGATTTTTTTGCTTTACTATCGTAGATATATTTTTTTTCTAGCAGTTTGTGCGCGATACAGTTACAAGTAAACGTCATTGTGCCATAGCGCCGTTATGACAGTGGCATATACGTACTGATAGGAATAGCCGATACGGAACGGGTTCTATCTAACAGACTTCCGGCCAGCATCGAAACAAGCCGACCGCGCGCGAATTACCATAAGCATTTATATATATGCGCCATAGCGCATTATACTTGCATACCCGGCGGCCGAAGGTGCCCGTTGTCGACGACGGTAGCGCCTCATATTAGGTGCGGGCACCATGTAGGGAAGAAGGGAGGAGAGGGAGGGATGCATGTAGGTGCCCATCAGGGGCCTGGCTACTTACTTACGTGTACCAGCCGGCCTCACGAGCCGCCGGCACGCGAGCCTGATTGACTTGTAGATGAGGCGACACAGTCGATATACTCCGGACTCTATACCGTCCGGCCGCTGGAAACGGCTCCCTGATCGCCGCCGCCACCCCCGTAGTCCGTCAGTGGGGACCCCCATAGTCGGCCCATGGTTGCGTCGCGTTCCCTCGCCTCCGACACGTTTCTCTCGTCCGTCGTTCTCTCGCTCTATTTGGTCTCTTT
>NW_021853416.1:65616-71313 GCF_003651465.1 Formica exsecta
CCTCCTTCTCTCGTTCTTTTTTATCCACTCTCCTCGCCCTCTTTCCCAGCCACCGACCGTTATCTAGTTAATTAATCTCCGCCGAGACGGCGGTAGTCGACTAGCGGGGCGGTAAAACTCCCACCGTCGCTGCCGCCGTAACGAGCCGCGGCGACGAAAGTGTCGAGCGGCCGCAACCACCCCCTGGTCTCCATACGCCGGCGTGGCGTTACCCTCTTTTCGCCTGGAAATTTTAATTACGATGAAAGAAAAACCGACAGGCCTCGTTAGAGCCTGGACAAGTAAAAAGTTAGCGAGATATTCGGAAGAGTTCGGAAATTTGCACTTGTGTGAAAGATATCCGCATAAATACTTTGATAAAGTAGATTATAATCTTGGGATTATGATAAGCTTAATTGGTGGAGATGTTAAAGCGGACTCGTAAGTGGAATAATTGAATCAAACATATGAATATCTCCGTTTGTTATTTCCAGATTGCATAATTAGTTTCGAGATTCGCATAATTAGTATTATGATTATAAAATGGATAATCCTTTCACACTTATATGATATTACTATTCTAAGAAAAAACGTATAAGGTAGAATTTTGTTTTAGCTTTGCATTTTTAAATTTTCATTTTTATTTTAAACTTTCATAATAACATTGCTTACAAATTTATCAAACATTTACCTACGATTTTAAGAAGGAACTGCACGGATCAGCTACGTCAAAAGTTAATAGATCCAATATTTTCGAGATTCATAAATTTTTGACATTACGCACATGCACACACAAAGCATTTTTAGCTTTTTCAAGTATAAAATTAAAAATTAATTTGTAAGTTAAAGTAAAGAGATTTGCTTTGTATGTAGAATATAATTTAATCTCAAAATTATAAATATTATCTTATATCGAACTAATTTTTTTATAATGATTGTATCACGAAAATGTTATAGTGACTGTATAGAAAAATTCATGAAAATAAAAATTTTAATTATATAGGACAAATCTTTACTTTTTAACTCATTAATTAATTATTAATTCTTTATTAATTTTTTTTTAAAGATTAAAAGTGTGCTTTTTGTACAATATCAAATTCATGAATCTCGAAATATATTAGATTTATTAACTTTTGACGTAGCTGATTCGTGCAGTTGTTCCTTAAATTAATACTATAAATTTAAGATATTTTGTATTCAAAACAAAAATTATTTACGCAATTATTATTATATTACTGTCTCTATGTGAACACATCTATAAAAATATATATTAAGTTATCACGTTTACTATTTTCATACTATTTAGCTTTGCGACATTCTTGTAGCATTCGCACTTTAAATCACATTCCTTCTGTTGGTTATGCCTGTTGATCTATATATCAGATGTAATCGCACCAAGGACATATTAGTAGAATTGTGACTGAATAAGGGTAAAATCAGACCGACTGGGCAAAGACCAACCCTAAGTAGTTACCCGCGGTATTCCTTACCATAAGATAGAAATTTATTGATTTTAATAATGTTTGATCCACCGATTGGATAGTTAGAAATTTATATCTAAATTTTGTCTACAAATAGGATCCATAGGTAATTAAATTTCTAGCAGCCATCTGCAGCCATCTGTGAATTTCGCAAGATATATTTAAACTGTATTTAAAGCATTTACAACAACAAGCAAGCTATTACGGACATATGTACAATGAACAAATGCTGTAAAATGTATAAATATTTCCCAATTAAAAAATTAATTAAATACGTTCAATGGAGTATCACCAATGGATCTTCCATTGCGCGTTTCAATCGATGTGATAAAACACTGTAAAAATATAATATGCTAAAACTAACATGATAAATAGATTATTTTACAATAGAAGGATTTGAAGTGAATAAAAAATTTATCATATATCTTTTCTAAGGCAAGAATTGGCATTTTAAAATCATTGTATCGAAAATGAATATTTTTGGGTATCTTAATAAAATATCTGAATATTTTTTGGATATCTTAATAAAATATCGAATAATTTCAATACATCATTAGATGCGATGATTTCAAAGGAAGCGTTTGTCTCAACTTTGGATCAATTTTATCCTCAAGAACGAATATATCGATTCGCGAAAGTATTCCGAAGTCTCGCCGGTATCTGCACAGATGTCCCCGGATGTCGTCATTGCGGTTGTAATCGCTGCCGCTTCCGCCCCCGCCGATGCTAAACGTCACGATAGCGGTGGTGGCGGCTCGCACACTGCGCCCCCTGATGCGGGGTGGGAAAGAGTATTGATTGGTCCGTCTCCGTGGTCGTCGCCGTCGTCGTGGGCGCCGTGCAAAAGGGTGGCGGAATCGCCAGGCGCTATCACGCGGGCCCGCCGCGACCGTGTCGTTGAGAAGGACGTCCAGCCAGCGTCCGGCCGCGGTTACGACTCGCCGAAAAGATGGTCATGATGGCTGGCATGGACGACCACGAGCGCAAAGTCGTCCTCGAGTTCTGCCACCTGCTCGAGAAGAGCAAGCAGCTGTTCAACGGGCTGCGCGACCTGCCGCAATACGGACACAAGCAGTGGCAGGGTTACTTCGGGCGGACCTTTGACGTCTACACGAAGCTTTGGAAGTTCCAGCAACAGCACAGGTGAGTGGATCAAGATAGAGGGAGAAAGAGAAAGTGTATGCGCGTGTATATGTGTATGCGTGCGTAAGAAAGGGAGGGAAAAAGAGAGATAACTTTGTAGCATGGTTTTCCTCGATTTCTTCTTGGAGCACATCTGATAGAGATTTTTCTCACAGACTGGCTTTATTAAAACAGAGGTGTTTCTAAAAGATTTTTATTAATGAAAGACTATCGATGCGACAAATGTCTACCAAGCATCCGCAGCAAAGAATCGTATAGATTAGATTTCGTAAATTCGTTTAACTGTGTATGATTTAGCGATTTCCTTTGATGTCTCTGATGACCTCCATGTTCGTCCGTGATTTCTTTCGATCGAGCAGAAACAAGTAGTAACCGTTCGATTTTGACAGTAGTAACGCTCAGCAGAGTGCATGCTGCAAATTATGCTTATCATAGAAAATATCAAACTATATTTTTCTCGGCGTTTTTATATAAAGTAGATCTTTTTTTAACACACAAACGTTTGCAATACAGTATTATATTTCGCGGATATCGCTGATCTGACATTCTAATGATGATGACGAAATGATGGTCTGCATGGCGAAACCCACGTGACCGAATCCTCGTGCGTTGCGCTTCAGATTTTATATCTATTTGTCAGCCAGTCTTACGAGTTCAAGTTGAAATGATGAAACAGATCTTTTGTTCCAGTTTGTCTAGATTAATTAATAATTTACACAATAAATTCGTTTTGTATATCTCTTGAGGTATACTAGTGGAAAAATATTGGTTATATTTCTCATCTGGGCGCCGTGCAAAAGGGTGGCGGAATCGCCAGGCGCTATCACGCGGGCCCGCCGCGACCGTGTCGTTGAGAAGGACGTCCAGCCAGCGTCCGGCCGCGGTTACGACTCGCCGAAAAGATGGTCATGATGGCTGGCATGGACGACCACGAGCGCAAAGTCGTCCTCGAGTTCTGCCACCTGCTCGAGAAGAGCAAGCAGCTGTTCAACGGGCTGCGCGACCTGCCGCAATACGGACACAAGCAGTGGCAGGGTTACTTCGGGCGGACCTTTGACGTCTACACGAAGCTTTGGAAGTTCCAGCAACAGCACAGGTGAGTGGATCAAGATAGAGGGAGAAAGAGAAAGTGTATGCGCGTGTATATGTGTATGCGTGCGTAAGAAAGGGAGGGAAAAAGAGAGATAACTTTGTAGCATGGTTTTCCTCGATTTCTTCTTGGAGCACATCTGATAGAGATTTTTCTCACAGACTGGCTTTATTAAAACAGAGGTGTTTCTAAAAGATTTTTATTAATGAAAGACTATCGATGCGACAAATGTCTACCAAGCATCCGCAGCAAAGAATCGTATAGATTAGATTTCGTAAATTCGTTTAACTGTGTATGATTTAGCGATTTCCTTTGATGTCTCTGATGACCTCCATGTTCGTCCGTGATTTCTTTCGATCGAGCAGAAACAAGTAGTAACCGTTCGATTTTGACAGTAGTAACGCTCAGCAGAGTGCATGCTGCAAATTATGCTTATCATAGAAAATATCAAACTATATTTTTCTCGGTGTTTTTATATAAAGTAGATCTTTTTTTAACACACAAACGTTTGCAATACAGTATTATATTTCGCGGATATCGCTGATCTGACATTCTAATGATGATGACGAAATGATGGTCTGCATGGCGAAACCCACGTGACCGAATCCTCGTGCGTTGCGCTTCAGATTTTATATCTATTTGTCAGCCAGTCTTACGAGTTCAAGTTGAAATGATGAAACAGATCTTTTGTTCCAGTTTGTCTACATTAATTAATAATTTACACAATAAATTCGTTTTGTATATCTCTTGAGGTATACTAGTGGAAAAATATTGGTTATATTTCTCATCTTTTTCTCTCTCTTTCTCTCTTGTTGTTTCATTATTAACTACATTATACATTATGCATCATTTTTTTACGCGTTATTATACATAACAATTTAATATATTATAATCAATGATAAAAGTCATTCATCATATCTACTCTTCTCTATCAACTTATGTATGTACCCTTGTATATATTTTATCATAAACTTATAAAACATATAACTTCTTTTTATCCATAGGTAGACATGATGAATCACATAATATGTTATAGAGTTTGTATGCAATAACTAAGAAGTAGATATATAGGAAGTTTCATATATATTCTCTGTAGTCTTTATTGAAAATTCTCAACTTTTTAGACGTCAATATTCTCAATATTAGAAAAGTTTAAATTTCTATTTTTATATATCATTTTATCAACTTTATGTATTACACGTTACTATGAAAGGTTTATTTTATCGTTGCATGTGTTAGAAAAAACTATATTTTGATTTTTACGACGATCAGTTTTTACCGCCTAGTGTTTTAAGTTTGTTATATATAATTCTGAATATTGTATATTGTAGATTGCTTTTAATTTGTTTTTGTTTTTATATAAAAATATTGAAACGTTCAAAGTAAAACAATTTTTTCAGAATATTTTATATTTTACATTTAAATAAACATTTTTTTTTTTTGAGAAATGTGTTTCAAAATTATCACTCCTAACGAACTTGTAGATATATTTTACTGTTAATGTTCGCGGAAACACGCGTTTTCTCCCTCGAAAAACGACAAATTTTTGAAAATTTAAAATTATTAAAAAATGATTCAATTAGTGGCATGATACGAGTGACAAAATTTACTAAAAGAAATTAATTTTGAAAAGTTGAAAAGAGAGAGAGAAAGGGAGAAAAATATAATTCAATGATTGAAAAATTAAAATATATATTGAACGTGCGTATGTGAACACGTGCTGTGCGCGCTCATATGTACAATCTCATTTGTTTCCAGGACGATACTGGACACAAAATACGGCCTCAAAAGGTGGCAGATCGGCGAGATCGCCAGCAAGATCGGCCAGCTTTATTACCATTACTATCTACGTACCAGCGAGACGAGCTACCTGCACGAGGCCTATTCGTTTTACGCGGCGATACGCGGTCGCGCCTACTACAGCCGCGCAGCTAAGGAGGACAGGAGCGATTTGATGGTGAAGAAGCTCAGGTACTATGCTCGCTTCATCGTCGTATGTCTCCT
>NW_021853416.1:71577-74846 GCF_003651465.1 Formica exsecta
CCTGCTGAATCGTATGAAGCTCGTGCGGGAGCTCGTGCAGGAGCTCGATGCTCAGATAGCCGATTACACCAGCACGTACGAGCCGGATGATCAACTCGAGTGGAATCTCGTTCTCGACGAGATCAAGGCCTTCGTCAAGGCCGAGTCCGCAGTCGGAGTCCTGCACTCGGACTCGAACCCGATCGTGCTGACTCACAGGCTCGGTCCGCAAACCTGTCCACCTGTCGAACGATCGCCACCCATGTGCCTATCTCTCCAAGAGATCCTAATCGTCGGCAATTGCGCCGATCAGGTGAAGTTCAGTGAGTTGTCGATGGACATGTTCAGAATGCTGCAGACACTCGAGCGGGAACCAAGGGACGACCCGAATCACCTGCACGACGCCTCGCCCGCCGGTCGGATGCCCTTCAGACCCGGGCCTTATCCCGGACCGGAGAACGGCGCGCCGAGACGCGACAATCCGCACAAGTATCTGCTGTACAAACCGACCTACAGTCAGGTACAAGTGTTCCTCGCGAGTGGCTTCAAGGAGCTACCGGCCAATGGCGCGTTACTGCTGTACCTGTCGGCGGACGGCTGTTTCTCCACCGTCAAGCATCCCGAAGAAAGTGAGTGTTTAATCGAGTTTCTTTCACGTACATGCCTTTACCTTTTGTTTTATCGCTCTATTATCGCAAGTTTATAGAGGCGTAACCTTTATTTTAAATAGAAGGTTCGCTGAAAATAGATGTAAGGATAGAATGCGTCTTCTCCACAAATTATGCGAATTTATTTCGTATTAATTGAAATAGTACTACTAATTTCAAATTATATTATATTGAGAAATCATCTTTATATTTTATTTGAAAAAATTTAAAATTAAATGGGATTAAAATGCTTCACGCATAGATAACATTTAAGTAGCTTTCATTCGCTTTGCCATTAGCTAAGATGACCTATTATCCATGAATTAATTTATAATGCATTATAAATATCGCGCAGGAAAATGATATTTTTATATGAAACAATAAGTGATGGAATATCATGGCAATCTCTGTCGAAGAAAAAATGAAATTGAATCAAACAAAATTGAACTAAATAGAAATCGTCATATTGAGGCAGCGATGTTTTTACATTTCATATGAAATTATTAAGACGGTATTACTTTATATGTTATTTTTATTTCAAGAGAATATATTTAATTAAAATGCAAGTGTGTGAGATTCTCTAAGGTTTCCATCGTCATTTGATATTTTTATGTAAAGAAAAAAATAAATAAGCAAAGCTTTTACAATGTAGAATCTAATGGTTTAAAATGTAAAGAGAATTTTGATTTAAAAATGTTAGAAATTATTTACTGTGTCTGTACAAAGATAATAACCGAAAATGATTAAGGAAATAGAGATAATGCTAGCATGGAATCAATTTTGGTCTTTCAAAAATGCAAAAATTATTTCTTCGTCTTTCCTATATTGACGTCTGAAAATCTCCAATTGACAATCATGAGCTACAATTAATAAGTTGTTCATACCTGTACTTTAATATCACACAAAAATCGTTTGGACCGTCCATTGCGTTGCCATCAATCCCTGCATCGGATAGTATCGTGTCCCGCATTTCACGCCTTACAATCTCGTGTAAACCACCAAGTCCGTTCCGAGTCCGCTTGAGTCGATCACGCCAGCACAAACGATGGTCATCCAAAAGTGACCACTGATACAGAACAGCCCGTTGTACAGTCATGCGAAGTTAAAACGAATCACCCGCTCGGCGAAGCCAAAGGCGTACGCGTGTCGGTCTTTTCGGTCAGTTTCCCCGATCGGTAATCCGGTACTTTGGCTACTGATACCATCATGGAAGTGGCTAGTCGGGTTTCCTCGAGTTCCCTCAATTGGAACAATCATAATTATAGTAATAAAAAGACAACGATAATTTTTCCGCAATAATTTCGTAGCCGTTCCGCGTAACCACGTGTTTTGTACACGTGGTGCGCGATCACCTGTCTCTCTTCCTCCCTCTCTTTCTCTCGGAATGTCTCTTTGTATCAAACAAACCGTATAGAATGCCTTAGATCGACTGTAAAATATTTCAGAGACAAACTCTTTTTGATAAAGTCGATGGACAAGACTCGATTTTTCTCACACGAATTTTTAAACAATTTTTTTTTGTTGGTTTTGTTACTATTGTCGCTTTTTCGTATCAAGGAAGTAAAAAAATCTTTATGACGAGATATAATTAGCGTATTTTTATTTGACCGTCTTATTCTCATCGCGACTTCACGCGAAATATATATTTCGTTTATTGACTGACAATGATGCTAATTATAATGAAATACTCATCGTGATTTCGAGTTTATTTATATGTGTATACAATTTTCTTGTTTATAAAATTTATTATTTAATGTTTTTCTTGTTTATCGAAAGCGATTTTTGGAAACGATGCATGCTAGTGATACACATGATGCGTATGCGTAGCTTTTCTATATATTTTATTATGACATTATTCTAAAAATATTTGAAATAACTTGTGAAAAAATACGTATAAATATCTAAGTCGTAAAAAGTACAGGTTTCTTAAAAGATATATTAACGTTATTTTTAGCTATTGACGATTTGATATTCCGATAGATCTCAAGTCTCGAGGCAAACTTTTGCTCTTATGGAAAATTTATATGCTATCTTTTCAATTATTGCGTTTAGTTAATTACTCTATTTCATAAAATATTTGCAAATTATCTATGCTGATAAAAGTAAAATAAAGTTACTTAGGAACCATTTATCCGCATGTCATGCGCAACTTTTGTCGATTGCAATTTAGACTAGGATTACATATTGCTTAGATCAAGGTTATATATCAGTCGCTAGTTGCAACCAAGGTCTTTAAAGGAAAATAGAGTAGCGCGTTCTAGTATCAAGGTTATTTCGTAATAAAGATTCGTATCATGGCGAATCTAGCTTTGCAATCAATATCAATGTATTAGAAAGACAAGTCTATCGATTACAATAATTGGTAACATAAATAATGCGGAATGAATTCCTCGACTTTTGTTTATTAATACAATTGCTCTTCGCAAAACACGTATAAAAATTATAAAACATTTACTTAGACTTGGAATTAAAATATTTGTCGCAGTGAATGATGGCAACATTGGGGAAAGACTTATAAATAATTATTTAAGAACACTTGAAATTTTTAAATAAAATATTAATTTTATATAATTTTATGCCTTTGTCATTCGAATAACAAAATTATAGATTGTTAATAAAAAATTAAGGATATAATTATATATA
>NW_021853416.1:74985-78221 GCF_003651465.1 Formica exsecta
AAATATATATTATATATATAATACATATAAATAGAAAGTCAAAATCTTTTGTGACTTAATTAAATTCATATTCTTTTATTTCGGAATTTTGACCATTAATTATATCAATGATATGTAAATATCGAACATTTAAAAGTTCCGAAGAAAAGATGACTGAAACATTCGCTGATGGAAGATCAGTCAGAACGTATCTCGTTTTCAAAGCTCGAATCTTGCGAAATATCTCGCGGACAAACAAACATGGACAGAATTTCGAGATTTCCTCAAAGTTGCCTGACATCCATTTGACGACTCGGCGAACGCAGAATTGCACGATGTTGATAAAATCTTGCGATTGTACAGTGGGGTACGACCTGGGCGGCGTGTCCACGTGCAGCAAGAGGGATCCCGAGCACGGGAAGAGGCCGGCCGGCGGCAAGGAGCCGCATTGCCTGTACCCGGGCGATCTCTATCCGTTCACCAGGAAGCCGCTCTTCGTCGTCGTCGACTCGGACAACAGCTTCGTGTTCCAGCAGATACCGCGCTACTTTGGCCAGCCTCTGATGGTGCTGATGTCGCCGCAGGATGTGCCACCGACCCTGCGCGACCTGCGACACGGTGGCAGCCTGTTCACCCTCTTTCTTCACGCCCCCCTCGCCGCCTTCTGCCTTATATGCAACGTCGGGACTCTGCCCGTGCAACATTGGGAGCGCTGCCAACGTTACATCGAGCGATTCCTTAACGAGGCCAGTCAGCTCGTAACGCGTTCCCGATGCGGTAAGGATACTCGACGCAATCATTGTCTTGAAGCTTCGATCAAACAAAAACGGTTGAGGAGCGGGCTCGATAGTAAAAAACGATGAGTTTTGGGAGATCCTGAACTCTCTCTCTTTAGATCAGAGTCTCCCGACAATTCGCTGATATTGTTTAAAAATTGATATTATTTAATAAGAAGATTTTAATTGATTTTAATTCAGACCATTTATACTCTAATTCGAGATAGAAGGAATTAACGCTTAATAATTTGTCAAACATTTTAATCATCAAATTTGATTATTAAAATATTTTCAGCACTTTCTAAAATATCAACATTAAAAACCGTTTAAAATATGCGCTACAATTTTAAATAGAACTTATCGGTATAAGAAGATTGAATTACTAAATAGATGCATACAGTTATCGACAAAAATTTATTTAGCTTGACCAGTATGTTGCGTGGTGTTTGACAGTTATAGCGCGATATTAAGAAAAAGGCGAGCAAAATTAAGATTTTATCGTCAAAACGAGGGCGTATTCTCGTTAGTGCAACAGCAGCCGGTCTCACCGAATGCGACTTACGATCGTGTTACAACAATAAACACGTTTGGCCTAGATCCAGGCAAATTTATTGGCGAACTCGCGTTCTCGATTTCTGCGTATCTCTTTAACTTCTGAGGGATAACTATTGTTTTCACCGAGATGAAACGATGTTGTACCGTAAACTATCTCGAACAAACGCGTGCTTTGTTGAAAACAGTATCGAAATATCTTTCGGTTGAACAAATCCTCGGATAAACTTAGTCATTGAAAATTAAAGAGTTTCGCCAAATCAATCTCAAAGACATCGCTTTATCTGACAATAAGATTGTTTTTTTTTTTTTTTTTTTAATTCGACGCTTTTACATCATTTTGGGGAAATAAATTAAGTTGAAAGCTTAACCTATGATATAAGACTAAGAAAATTAAGAAAATGCAACACGATTTCTCATCAAACTCATGCTAATGAAAGATCAACGCGAAAGAAAAATATATGCGTCTATTTTGATGTTGTAAATTAAAAAAGATATGATATTTAACGGGCATCCCCTCCTCCATCAAATCGCAAACCGTTCTCATTTTTTGATATTATCCGTGATTTCATCTACAATCTCACAATTCGCAGAGACCAGCGTACTGCAGTTCTTTGGCGATGATTTTCTGCGGCTACTGCTGGTACGCTACGTGTTCTGCGACGTGGTGCTGAATTTACATCGCTCATTCAGAGGTCGTCAACAGAGGCCACGTTGCCATCCGCCTCTGCCGGATGCGGAGGTCCTCGAGCATCCTACCCTCCATCATCTGGTGCTCGATCTGGCCGCCTGTCTGGACGCACGTGACCACTTCCCGGACAGTAACGAGCTCGCCTGACCCCGGCATCTTCCTTGCCCAGGCCCCGACACAACTCTGTTACCATCTCACAACCACGATTACGATTACGACTACTGTAATTACAATTGCAACAATAAAATCGTTACACTGAGACCTCATTAAACCGCGTCTTCGCAGTAATCGCGAGATAGCGGCCACGTGTGTATGTGTGACTCGATCCCGGGACTCTGAAAAAGAGACGAAGAACGATCCCGAGGTTTCCAATACGGCACACGAATGGTAGTATTGCGATATATGTTATACGATATGCGGCACTGAAGCACGATATCGCTCTACCGAGATTTAACGTGATTCACAGACGACGGGACTTGTTTACACCGTCCGATTATACCGTTTGCGTTGCGCTGCGACATCGAGAATCCCTAAATACGATCAAACGAGTGTACTGCTATACGCACCGACGCTTCGGACTGATAATGTAAAAATAAAAAACTACTGCTTTTGGTTTTCTTCGAGAAAGTTACACGCTCGATGAAAAAATGCGAATTTGAATGCTTGAACTGTAACATAGGTATATATATACATATACATACATACATATATATATATATATATATATATATATATATATATATATATATATATATAGAATGAACGTAATTACTTTTTGCCAACAAGTTAGGCAAGAGAGATACGAGGTTTATCAATAATAAATTACAAGGGGTGGATCGCAAATATGGACCGGGAATTTCTGGAGAGATCTATAACTATGAATGTGATTGGGGGAGAGGGTAGAGGGTGGAAGGGGACCAAGTGAGAAAATACAAAGGAGAGATACACAAATAGAGGTTAGCTACAAGTTTTAAACGACTACTTTATTGGCAATTTTTCTAGGCATCAACCTATACTAATTTTACGTTACGTTTTCGTTTGTGTTGCTGTCGTTCTTGGCGTGCGCCATCGAGCGTACTCTTGCATTAACGTCGTATATTTGCCTGTTCACGTGTATGTATGTGTATGCGTGTACGTGTGTGTGTTATGTGTCGATACACGCGTGTACATCGCGCGCGTGCTCTGACGCCAACGTAATAAAAATTATCGCCGGATAATCGATTTTTTTTTTTTTTTTT
>NW_021853416.1:97178-111167 GCF_003651465.1 Formica exsecta
ATATATATATATATGGAATGGCAATATAATTTTCATACGAATAACATAATCACCGATATATATATATGGAATGGCAATATAATTTTCATACGAATAACATAATCCCCGATATCTGCATTCTTTCTGTCTCGTAAAACACGCACCGTAAAAGAGCTCTCTATCTCCGCGCTATAACTTTGCGCGACTCAAGATAGAGACTCATGCATCACCGTGGTCACTTGCGATCGGTCGAGCCGTCATCACCCACGCGCGCAACGTCTCTTCTCTCCTCCGCTTGTTTATTTATAAGCAAAAAGTAGAGCGCGGCCTGCAAGTTTGACGTTAACCGTACGGATGATGACTCGTACGGAACGAGCGAGTCGGAAGATTATCGAAGAAAATGTTTCGCGTTCACCTGTACATGTGATCATCCCTCCTGGACGACAACCACAATATCGGACCTTAGCAGCCGAACGAACGTCGAGCGAATGTCGTTATAGAATTGCTAGCATAATATACACACAAACACACAGGACACATACGCACACACATCTCACACAAACACTCACACACATACATACGTAATGTATTATATATTTATACACATGCTGTACATTCTATATATTTTATAAAGTATTGCAAAGAATGGAGAGTTTCAGATCTACCGGACCATCTTTCAGTCAGTGGAATATAGTTGGATTTCGAGTGGAATCTTTCTTTGCGAAAATTGCATCGCGTAACACCGTCCGCCTTCAATTTTGTAGACTAAATATTTTGGCAGTTAAATTAAAGATTTGTTGAAGTAAATCTTACTTAAAAGTAACGTTAAAAGACAATATTTTGTTATTTGCGTAAATCTTGATTTATCAACTCTTAATTATCTTCTGAGTTCTAATTGTGTATGTCTCAGAAATTATTGTGAATCTACATTAATATTTTTTTAGTCTAACATTGATGACTAAAAATGATGTAGAATACGTCCGAAACACCCTGTATAATATGCCACAAATGCAGAAGAAGATATAATGCTATATATTTACATATTTATATGCAAATGTTTCGTACAATAAATGGTAACCGAGAATTTATAGATAATTTTACATGCAAAAATAAAAATCGGAAATGTAGAATAAAATAAATATAATAAAACTATTTTATATGAAATTTTATTTTTACAAGAAAATAAAGATCTCGAGAATTGAAGAGCTAATAATAATTTTGGCGCTTTTTTAAGCTTGGATGATCGATCTCGATTTATTTTTATATTCGACTCATCTTCTCGGTCTTACCACTCATAAATAGAATGTCCAATATATATACAGGATGTTTCAAAAAAATTATCCTTGTTTCTATTCTCACTTCTTAAATCAAATTCAACAGTTTCTTAGAAACGATGTATCGTCGACAATATTTATTAGTTTATATATTAGATTAATTTATATTATTTATATATTATGATTAAAGATATATAAAGATGACTTTGTGTGTGTATGCAGTTTATATTTTACAAAAAAAAAATAACGACGCGATTTTTTTTTTTTTTTTTCAAGACGTGAAAGATATGCCGGTAATCTTGAGACACACTTATATATACATTTTACGAATATGTACAATTACAAATGCAGATTTCAAGAAGAATGCACAGCGCAACTGCACGGCTGTTTTCTACAAATTATTTTTACATTGACCGAGGCGTATTAACACAAATTTCATATTTGTTTAGGTATCATCAACGACATTATATCGCGATGTTGGCATTGAATATCAAGATATGACACAATCTTATACCGAATCTTCATGCTTTCTTCGTATTATGCTGGATTTGCGAAAACATACGTGTCATTGCAACGAGATTGTCCGAGGAGAAAACATTTCACCTTTCAATCAAGCCACACGATCTTTGTCCTGCCATTTCAAATCAAAATTGCTTCGAGAAAACACCGAAGATGCACGTTCAACTTACTAGTTGCAGATCTCTGAAGAATAATTAATAAGCGAAAGTAGAGGATTTTAGAAGAATCGAGGATCTCGTGTAAGAATCGTGCTTCTTTTATTTCTTTTATGGAAACGATAAAAAAAATTGTGACTTTGTACATAATTTAAATAACGCGAAAGAATTATTGAATCGCTTATACTGCTGCCATTGCACAAGTGACCTTCTTCGATAATTAAGACAGCGGTAAGTGATGCTAATGTAACGTAGAATACCGCAGCTGTACCCTAATTTCGTGCTGTGTTAGCGGCACTTGTCAATGTATTTTATCGTTGAGAAATTCTACACCGAACGACGACAGTAGATTCGAATAATCATGTACATGTCGTATTTCACAGTCACATCAATTCATCGCTTTTCTCAATAACTGGAGACAACAAATATCGTATTAACACAATACATTATTTTTGATACTTAGCCAATTATGACGCGATTTCTTCTACCAAACGAAAACTAGATGAAGGGGAGAAGAAACACCGCCTCTCGATCAGCCTCCCGAATATTCTCGCGCGCGGTGATGCACCAGATAAAATTTGTCACGACGGTACACGTGTACTGCGACGACGACCGCAGATGCACCAGGTGATCCGGTGACTCGGGCGTTCTCGAGACAGTGTCGCGGCCCACCGAATACCGGTGGCTGCTATAAATAATTTGATGTCCGCTCCGGTCGCGCTCGCGATGGACAGCCGAGGGTACAGAAGAGAGTCGGCTAGGAGCCGCTGCAGCGGGCTCCTCTAGCGACCGCTCAGCCTCCTCTCCATATTATTTCTCTCTCTCTCTCTCTCTCTCTCTCTCTTTCTCTCTCTCTCTTCCTCTTCTCTTCGATCAAGAGACGAAGGACGTCTCGTGAACGACGTCTCGGAAAGAACTACGAAACGTCGTCGTCGTTTCTTGATCGTCGACGTCAAATCAAGTAGACAGGCAGAGGAAGAGAAGACTGGAGGTGGATCACCGGCGTCGTTTCTCCGGGGGTGGGGATGGAGCCGGAGCAACGAGGACGCGCTTCGTCGACGTCAAGCCTCGGACGCGAGGTCCGTTGCGGTTGTCAGTACTACCAGAGCGACTCGCTTCTGCCGGAACGACGTGCTCTTCTCGTCAGACCATCATCCAGGACGATGCAGCAGCCACCTGCGGTCCGCTGCAGGTCAGTATATCTTTCTTCTACCACCGATGTCGAAACTGGCGCTAAACACATTGATCATCTACCCTCGCCCACACGGATGATGTAAGGTAGTCTTTCTGCCTTCGCGATATTATCCCCGAGATTATCTGACCCACCTGTCCTCTTCGTCACGCATCGGGTATAGGTTACATCGTGCGAAACCACGTCGCAGACCATCGCGGCTATTTAAGGTTCGCCCGGCTGGCTATAGATAGAAAGCTCGGTCAGCTCCCAAATCCGCCAAGTCCAGTTCCCCGTCCGCAACCCGCGTCCCGCATCCGCGTATCGGTATACGCCATGACCTCCCCGGGATGAACATCCAACGTGGAACCATTAGACCGTGTATTGGATACTGTATGGAGCGCGTTTACAGCAAACATCGGAAGTGATTCAGTGAGTCTGAATCTCGATGCTACAGAGTTAGATGTTGTCTCGATGTTACGCAAAAATAATTTCGATTTTTATTCACACGAGGACGTAACAATTGTAATGATAAAAGATGTATTCTAAACAACATTGAAATAGAAAGATCTTTGAAATTTGTATAAAAATTGAAAAATTCAAATCTGAAAAATTTCAGATGTTTTTTAGGTATCTCTGCGTCTCTAATGTTTATATCATTTTTTGTATCTGTAACATCGAAAATTCAACTTACCGAATTCACATTCAATTTCTGCTTTATAAAGTAAATAGTGTAAAAAAATTTTCACTTAGAGTTACAATTGTATTCTTTAAATGCAAAAATTGTGAGTAACATATTTTTGGAAAATATAAAAAAACATAAAGTACAATGTCTACGGCAAATGCCGGAAAATACTACTACTCAATTTAAAGGGATACTAAAGGTACAATATATCGATTTTTACTCGATTCGTGAATTCAAAACGAACAAAACGTAAAATTACCAGTGACACCAGTGACATATCGGTTGATGAATTTTGTTCGATCGACATGACCATTCCGATGTAGATATCCTGTGTAATTTCGTCCTGCATTTGTTTGCATTGGTCCCATGAGATCAAAAAGAGATCACCGAAACATGTGGGGCGATATATCATGATCGGATGGAAGAAATTAGAAGATACATTGTTCTTGAAAATACGCAAGAGACACGTTTGAAATGAATTTTATATACATGTGATATTCCAGTGTGTATTTTGATCTATTATAGATATGATGATAGATTGTGAAAGAGGAATATGTATTTTTTATTATGACATTTTCATACGAATATCGTGACCACTTTCGGTACTAGAACTTACATCTTAGACATCTTAATTGTTACTTGGAACATCTCGATGATGTTAACGCGCGAATCGTAAATCATCTGACAATAAATTAGTCGTGTGCGATTGCAGTTTGTTCGTTCGACATTTCTACTCTCATTAGAAATGTAAATAGAAAAAAAACAAAATGTTTTTTTTTTTCATAAAAAACGATTTTTTTAATGAAAAAAATAACAAACGTCTTTTTTTCAAAATTGTTGTTTTCAGATATTTAATATCTTTATATTTTGGTTATTGCAAATTGATTTTTCATTATTTTTAACTTTTTAGATGATAGACTTAAATTAACCATTATTATTTTAAATGTAGCTCGCATTCCAATTGGCTATATAGTTATGTAATTACTATTTTAATTAATGGAAATTTTTGTTATGTATCTAATTGAAAATTATCCAAATCATATAATTTGCCGCAATAGCCTCATTAATCCATTAAAACCACTTTCGAAAAAAAATTAATTAAAAATATAAAACTTTAGATTTTTTTATTATGTTAACAAAAAAAATATAAAGAAAGATATTATATTTTAAAAAATAATTTTAAAAAACTTTTTTTTTTTTTTTTTTTTTAATGGGAAAGACGGTTTTTTAAATCTCTACTGTCAAGCAAAACCTGCTTATAATTATAATATTTCCCATAATTAATTAGTTTCTATTTTATTTTATATCTAACAGCATTGTAATTACCACCATCATTCGAGTAATTTATGAAGATTAAACACAGGGGCAAACATTATCAATAATCGCGCTGATGGCCATAACATATTTATCAAATAACCATGTCATTAATTAAACGTAGACATTTTTCTTACTGGTGTAACTTTTTTTTAATGGGAAAGGCGGTTTTTTAGATCTCTAACTCACACAGTGCAAAGTATAACAAAGATATTTCCTTGCATCTCGTTGAAGACAAACATTCACTTGCGCGGCATGGCAAATTGCACGCAAAACTATATACATATAAAAAGTGAACTTTTTTATTTGTAATATAGAATTTTAATTGTATCCGACTCTCATAATAAGATACAAGCATGAATTCTCTCGGTACAGCGAGCACGAATACGAACCGATCGCGCCGCCGCCGCCGCATCCGGCGATGGCGCCGGTCGTACGTATCATCGACACGGACGTGATGATGCCCGTCGCCGACAGCGACGACAGTATCGACGACCGGGGCCGGCTGCCACCGGAGCTGATCCTGGACGGCGATTTGGTCCTTCCACTAGATGGCAAGATCGAGGACAACGCGATGGAGGGCCGCGAGCTCGGTGGGACCGGCGACACTTCCGAGGAGCAGGAGCCCACGGCGCAGCAGTTCCAGGACAAGCTCGAGGAGCGATTTCTCGACGCGCCTACTCCTTACACCGAGTCCAGGACCGATGGCGAGGTCAATACCAGTCAGGTAATGTCCCCGTGATCTTGGCCGGAAAAAGATGAATATTCATAGGAAAGTGCATACGGAAAAAAAAATTTGCTGTCGCAGAAAAATCTGTTTAGTCTGAAAACAACCTCTGAAGAAATGTAACAAAAATCAAGATAGTTCCAAAAAGTCCATCACATAATATCTATTACATCAGGACTAGACATAATTTATAATGGAACTAAATATATTAACGATATATTGATACAATATTGATTTGTCTTTTTTCTTTAAAGTGATTTCCAAAAGAATCAATAGTAACTTCATCCTCGAGAATCGAGGCTGCCATGGCTCTTTCCTCGTAAATTGAATAAAAAAGGATAACGTGAAAAAGCGGTTAAATATAGCTACCACAATGGAAACCCCCGGAATTTAAAAACACCACGAGGCTTGTGAGATTAATCTTGTTGTCTTTAGTCCATCACTCGTGCCGAATGGAGCCTATATTTAGCGAAACTCGTGTAAAAAAGAGACACGAACGTGTCACTGTCCGAATGTGCAACCGCGTTACTCGCAACACGTTCCAGAAAGCTCGAGCCTCTCTCGATTGTGCAATCGGATCCAAAAATATGTATGGCCCGTCGAAATATTAATCATTCTTCGACCTTGCCGGTATTTTTCAATGAGAACATAAACTAGCTCGCGCAAATTGTTGTGATACGTCTTTGTGAAAATCTTTGCGATAATTGCGGTGAATCCAATAGATAAATTCAAAAATTCCTAAATCGGTCAATATATGGCTTACTTTGCGATTAATTAAAATGATTAGCTATGTCATAGTAATTTAAAATATGCGCTTTTAATGTACTTTGCGTGTTTCTAAATGGCATTGCATGTCGAACGTTTCGCACGATACTAATTCATTTTCATTGTGACCTCAAAGTGAGGATTGTGTTTGACCAATATTATAATATCTAACAATAAGTGTGCCAATTTTTATATTTTATGAAGCAGAAAAGTTTTTGCCATAGAGTAATTAATATTAAAAAGTATATTGCAATATAAAAATTTTACAATTACTCTTTGTATTACGTTGCATAGTATAGTATACGTTTTTGTTTGGAAATTTTTAATTTTTAATATATTTTTAATTTTTAAAGTATCTTAAGAGACAATTATAAATTAGATAATTCTTTTTTTAACCCGCATCATTTCTCATGGAAGCACACATTTGTTATTCCAGGTAGACTCGTCGGCGATGGAGGAACTGCCGCTTCGACGCGGCGCTCGCGGCTTATCTCAGCGTATGAAGACGCAGGCTAGTAAGCTGCGCTCTCGGCTCCGGGGTTTTCAGCGTCCCACATTCTCGTTCCCGCAAAAACGGCAGAAGCCTGATAAGAAGACGACAACGACGACAACGATGACGACGAGATCGACGGCAGCGAGCAGCGGCAAATCGGAAAAATCTCGCAAATCGGCGGAAAAGCGACCCAGCAGAATGGACCGGATAAGAACGTCTATTTCCGAGAAGACGGCGAAATTCAGCCTGCCACTCGATCGAACAAAGTTCAGTTTGCCTGACAGATCCAAATTTCATCTGCCGGAAAGATCAAGATTCAGTTTCCCGGATAAGTCGCGCTTCCACTTGCCGGAGAGGCCAAAGTTCAATATCAAGAAGCCCAACATCCGTTTGCCAGACGCGCTTGCTCGCGTCAAACGTCCGCCTTCTCTGCGCGAGCAACAACAGCAACATTCGACCGAGTCTACCGCCGGTTCCAAGCGTAACATCTTCGATTTCGCCACGTATCCGCGCATTTTCGACAAGAAATCCAAGAAGCGCGGTGAATACGCGACATCCTCGCCCAAAGATTCTAGGACTCAGTCCGCGGAGAGTGCGACTTTTCCTCGTGCTCAGAAAGGGAAATCTTTCAGCGCCAGATGGACCCAGCGTTTCGGGAACTCGAGTTATATTCATGGTCGTCCGGAGGAAGAGGCAGCGGCGAGCGATGGCTCTCCTCCGTGGCATCAGAGTTCGATAGAAGAACCGCCAAGGTTGTCCGCCAGAACAGAAGAGGAGATATTGGCAGCAGCTCGCGCGATCCCGTGGGAGGATACGAGAAAACGGGAACAGTATGATGAAGAAGAGATACAGTACATGGACTATGAGCAAGAGTCATCAGAAATGTCAGATCGGCATCTCGCTCCACCGAGGAGAACCCATAAAATGTCGGAACGACAGGAAGAATCATACGAACAGGAAGAAGTGATAGACCCGAAATTATATGACGATCGAGAAATAAAACGCGTTCACAGAGATGAAATCGAAGAGGATGAAAATGCGATGACGCGAGACGATTGGCACGCAGATCAAGAGATGATGCTTGAGGGAAAATTCAGACCAATTCCTAGGTCACTATCGTTGGACGAGGATATACCGCGAGTTTTGGAACGAGAAGGATACGATGGAGCATTCATGGCCGTAGATCCGAGACGATATGGACCGCATAAAATGGCGTCTGAGGAGGAGCAAGATGAAGAAGGAGAATTGGAGGAGGGCGAAGAGGAACATGAGCCTTCTTCGATGCAATCCGATCGGGAACATCAAGCGTCTAGTGGTAGTTCCTGCGATCGAAGGCGTCGAGGAGTCATAGAAGAGATTGATTCTGATGAATTCTTCGTGCGGGCAAGCGGTATCAGTCAAGACGATATAAACTTAGACAATTACTTAACCGACGAGATTCGAGAAGCTCTCAAATCGAAAATCGTCAGCGCCTTGCAGGATGACGAGCTTCCACCTACTCCGCCGCCTCAACGTCCTATGAGAACGCGAACTTTGAGGAAACATAAGGAAGGATTAGCGGTGGAGCGGTCTATCGAAGCGATACCACCGGCTAGACCGAAACGGGAACGCGCGGCGGCAGCTCGACGCAGTCGCGAGGCATCGATCGTGGACGAGATGTTCCGTGAACGCACGAGAAGCGATTCTAGAAGCGATTCCAGACATCGCGTGGTATATCAGACGGAGGGGAATCAACCGGAACCATCGGAGGAACCATTGGATGACATAGTCGTGGTAAAACCGGCGCGAAGAAAGTCGAGATCATCTTTACGCAGTCAGTCGCAACCGCCGATGGAAACATCGATACTCTTTCCCTCGATGTCTGCTATACTCGATTCGTCCGTTCTTCCAGCCACGCCACCCGCCGTACCAGTACGCAGGAAGCGTTCGCACCGAGAGACGATGATGGACCGGAGAAATGGCGATGTAAGTGCACCAATCTGCAATGGTCATCGTGATGACGAGTGGGAAATCGAAATTGCCAAGTTCAAGAAGCCCGTGATACCGATGAGATCATCGCGATCGCGTCAGTCGTTAGTTGAGCGTGATGTCATAATGTCCGCGAGTCGCGAGAACATTGTAAACTTAGACGCGCGGCACCGACGGGCGGAATCCGCACCGGAACCGATACCAGTACCGCCGAAGAGACGATCCCGTTCAAGGACGACGTCGGTCGCCGCCGACGAGGATAGGACATCGCACGGCGCGGAGTCTCTGCCAGAAGCCGGCTACGTGGAGGAGGACATACCGCGAGAGGACGAGAACGACTCGGCGCGGGATTTATCCGGTTACGCGATCGTAGAGAAGCGGGAGAAACCGCCTAGACCACCGCCGCCTAGGAGAAAACGCAACAAGTTCGCTACGACGCCAAGACCGACCCCGCCTAGGCGACCTCAACGAGCGTACAGCACTCTGGGACCCGCCAGAACGAGAGATACCAGCGTGGCATCGGAAACGACCATCGATATGACTCTAGCACCCGCTGAATCCGCGCCGTACATCGAGATTGACGCAGAAGATATCGAGCACAGAGATCTCCGCAGTGGAATGCTTAACAAGATCCAAGGCCGACCGCTTCCGGCACCGCCGCGACCACCCAGGGCGAGAAAAGAGCATGCAATCATTGAACGACCTCGTACCCCATTCGAGTATTCAGAGACAATGGAGACGACGGCAGCGACACAAACCGATCCATTGCCGGATGATATGGTGATCGAGGAGATCACTCAGGCGAAACTCATAGTGACGCCTTCAAGATCAGGTTCACAAGTGATGGTATCGATGGAGCGCATACCCAGCCCAAGTAGGACAGGCACGCCGCCCGTACCGCCACTACCAATATCGCAGTTTATACGAAAGGATGAAGAGGAAGAAGAAGAAGAGGAGGAAGAAGAGCGGCAAGAAGAGGACATTCGAATGGCGTATGACACAATGTCACTGACGACACCGTCGCCGATAAGAGAAACAGATTTAGAAGACAAGCACAGATCGGTGCCGCATTTGAAAGAACGCGTCGCGGAAGAATCGCAACCGCGACCTCAGATCAGATCCTCAGGTCTGCTACCTGACGAACCGTTGAGAATCAGCAGTCTCGAAGTCGGCGATTTGAAGGTCGATCGGCTGAGCGTATCACAGATAGAAGCGCACAAAATTGTGGCGTCTGAAGTGGACGCAATGATGATTACGGCGTCGGAATTGAGGGGTGGCACAAGTTCCGTAGAGGAGAGTTTTTCGCCAGCCATCATCAGGGAACTGATGGCGATTAGAAGCCACTTGGAAACCGTAGTGCAGGAAAGACACCGCGAAAGCGAGGAGTCCGCGAGTCGCAAAATAACCGACATTGCTATGACGGACAACAGTCAAATTCAAGAGCAGGGATCTGTTTCGCAAGAAGATTCGCGGGAAGTGGCAGAATCTGACGAAGCCATCGTGAATGAACCAACGTTCGCGGAAGGCAAGGAGGCGGAGACTAACGAGGATCAAAAGGTTGTTAAAACAGACATAATAGATGTCAAGGACAAAAAGATATCACACGTTCTCTCAGTTGCTCAAGCCAAAGAATTCCCTTCCTCCCAAACACTTGCAATAGATGAATTAGAATCCAAGGATAAAGACGAATTCATCACACATTTGCTCACAGTTGCTCAAGATATTCAAGATAAGTCCTTACACATTTTAGATTCCGAACATCCCCTAACTTTGAGTTCGCAAACCACATCGGATTTTCACGTCGACGAATCTCGTGCCTCGTATCTTCCGTCGGATGTGCCTTCAACTCGACCTTCCGAATCGAGAGAGTCGCCAGAACGCGTTGAAACGCGAGTCGCCGAACCTCCGAGTAGCTTTATCCAGGCTACTATTACTGCTTCTACTGCTACTGCTATTGTTGCTACTACTACTACTACTACTACTACTGTTGCCGACCCGAGCACAACATCTACGAGTCTTCATGGCAGCATGGATGATTTGTTTGATAGTAAAGAACAGATTCCTCGCAAGTCAAGGTCTAGATCCCCTTCACCTAGCAAAGGTATCACGCGGCAAACCGCGTCCCCAGTCCGTTCATTGCCACCAGCCATCTCTGTAACCCCCGACATGCCTGAATCAATAGTACAGAGACACGGTATCTCTATGGATGCTCAACCACAGCGTGCCATCATTTCCTATTCTTCGGACACGAGACATAGTGTCCCTAAGGACGCTCAACCGCAGCGTGCCGTCATTTCCCATTCTTCCGATACAGGACAATCCCTTAGAGAGAGACAAAGGGAATCCTCTGAATCCCCAGTATCCTCTTTTCCTTTAAACGCAACTCACTTAATCGCCTTTCCAGCCTCTGAAATTCCAATGCAATTTTTTTCTCTGAGTGAAACAAATCGACACATTAATATAGAACCTGGTGTTATAGACACTACACAGCAGCTTCTCCGAGCTCTTCGATCGGCCGGTATAAAAGCCATGAGGCATTTTACAAGGTATTTAATGTCCAGAATAAGTATAGATGACACAACAGAAAAAATTAGAGAAGTAGAACTAGTAATATGTGCTCTATTACTTTTGATCGTAGGCTTGTTGATATATTATTTCAATAGCACACAAACTGTAACACATTTTCACCATTGGGATTACTTTAATCCCCCTCAATAATATATTTTCTACAATCCAGTTTGCCTACATCATATGTACACATATTCATAAATAGTTCATTGGTATGTAGAAATTAAAATTTCATATTCTTGTATAAATTTGTTTTATATAACAATAATTGTGTTGAAGAAAATAATCAAAAAAATACAGACTAGGACAAAGCAAGGAATTGGGGAACGGTATTATAGTTCTTATACAAGCTTCAAAATAAAGCAAAATGCCAGGTTTGTAACAAACAAATTGTAATTTTATCATTGTGCCAAATGTACAATTAATACCTGAAGTATACTATTTACAACAATTCGGTCCAATTTATCTATTTTATGATATATACAAGTGAATTTTTAGTGTAAAAAGATTATTAAATATTTCAGATAATATAATATATATAATAATAAAATTTCTTTTTAATTTAAAAGAAAATATATAGTAAAAAATCTGTATTTGTATCTATCCTAGCTAGATTGTTAAGCAATCTTTTTGTTCTTAAATTCCTTTTCAGTTCCCATTCGTATTTTAATAGTCTGATACATATACATATATAAGATGTTATTGTGTGCACTATCAATTTAAAAAAAAAGCAAGTAAGACAGAAAAAAAACATATATGTCTATAATCTCATGAAAATTGTTTGCTATATATCCAAATTTATTGCTTTAATAATGACACAGAATGTGTCACAATGAGATGAAAGAGTGAACAGTAGAAATAAATTAAAAGGAAAGTTCCTATATATACAATATATATATATATATATATATATATATATATATATATATATAAAATACAATATATTTTTTATCAATATTTTATACGAAAAGGCTGAAAACAACATTTAACGCATATCAAGAATCAAGAATCGAGAAGCGAGCACCGTCGCCCGTCGGCTTCGTTGCCGGCTCGGTAGGAAGGAGAGAGACAGAAAGCATTATATCTGTCCTCTTCTGCTATCCGAAGCTAGTCGAAGCGCCGAGCTCACACGTACGCGGTTCGCGCTTGTGTATGTCATTGAACAGTAGAAATAAATTAAAAGGAAAGTTCCTATATATACTATATATATAAAATATGCAATGTATTTTGTATCATACAAAATTATAATGTTAACATTTGAAAAACTACGAGTGATGTAAAAATACTTACATTTACTGAAAAAGATCCTCTTCATACACTTTAAGATCACGTCTGTCTTTATGTGCGCTTTTTTGTGAATAGTTAGCTGCAATTGGTGACCACATAGAACTAGACATAGTATCACTCACAGGCTCTATTATAGGTTGTCTTCTTGCTAATGATACTTTTAATTGGATCGAAGAGACCATACTACCATCCATTTCACTTATTGCTCTTTCAGCTGCTTCAGCTTTTTCAAAAGTTATAAAGCCACGACTAAGAAAAAAGCATAGAAAGATTAGAATTATTACTTATATTATATAACTGCAAAAATATCTTTAATATATTTGTTCTGAATCGATATTGTTATATATATATAGGAAAAATAATTTGTACTTACTTTTTTTCTACTTCCATTGAAATATTAACAATATTTCCAAAACTTTGGAAATGTTTCTTAAGATAATCTTCTGTTATCTTGTAGCCACATACAAATATTGTATTTCCCGCACGTGGTTTAACCTCTTGCTTAGATGAAGATTGCGTGTCGCTGACACTCCTGTCTCCAGTGTCTTGAGCACCAACAAAGCTATTGTACAAATCTTTTACTCTTGGTCTCACTGCCTCTGTTTCTTCTTCTTCCTGTGTCGCCGAGAATGGTTGGTAAGAACTAACTGTTTTTTCTGTACTGTTTAATTTTCTTTCTAGTCCGCGAGATCTCTTAAAAGTTTGCTCTGGTCGTTTAGGTGTCTTTGGAGCTGTGATTACACCAGATTTGATTAATTTCTTTGCTACTTCACGAGCATCTCTTGCTTCTGTAGGCCGTTTTGGCACTTGAGGAATACGTTCTACTTCCTGTTTAGGGGCTTTTAAATCTTGCAGTGCCTTTTTCTATAAACAAAAAGTGATTGATAATGAATGAAAATATAATCAAAGAGATGTATGTAAATATAATTATTATTTAGAGAATAATATTTTACTTTTGCAAATAAATTTAGAAATTTAACTTTACAATCTATTAAATAAATTAAAAGATATATATATATATATATATATATATATATATATATATATATATATGAAAAATTATCTCTCTACGGCAAATCATCGT
>NW_021853416.1:111506-140554 GCF_003651465.1 Formica exsecta
AAGTCGAACATAGCCAAGATATATATATATATATATATATATATATATATATATATATAAAGAAAAGCATGTGCATTATCTTTCTTTTTATATCTCTAACTTATCATAGGCTTTTTTTATTACTTGCTACAATATCACTAATTTTTAATTCTTTAACATATTTCGTCGTTTTCTATTTTTTTTCTTTGATCTTCCTGCTATAATTTATTACAATAATTGTACACAAATACACACATATATTACGCATTCACGTTTGACTTAAAAAGTAAACATAACCTCACTATATACCTTTCTCTTAAGTTTGTTGTACTTGGCCTGCAGCATCAGCTCTTCCTCCGTTAAATTTGACGGAAAGTGCAAGTATACCATGTTTTGCATGTAATATCAACAATAAATAAAATACTTCAAGAGTCCGTCTTTATACCAAAATTATAAATTTATTTTATATCTGCACTTTTCTTCTTTTTTTTCTTTCTACTTTCTACAACTTTCTACACTTAAGAATTTTTAAAAACTCTTTCTGGTAGTAGCTAGGTAGTCGTGTTGCTCGCAATCCTTTAAAATTTTTTACACTTGAAACGGAATGAATATATGAATGGTTTCGGGAAATGCGCTAAAAGCGTTGTCTTTGGACGCGTTCAGCCTTCAGCCGTTCAGCCACTGAACTCTATGACTCTATGGGCACAGTATATACAGTAGCGCAACTCTCCCGATTTTGTGTCGGCCAAAACGGAGTGCGCATGCGCAAAATAAGTAAGTTGGCCAGTAAAGGTACCTTTACATGGTAGCGTTAAGGTACCTTTACATGGCAGCATTAAGCGTCGAGCGTCTGCGCCATCAAAGGTGCCGACAGAGAGTTGCGCTACTGTATATACTGTGCTATGAGCCCGGGCACATAAAAAAACTTAAGCAGTAAAGGCCGGTATTCATAGTCAGTTCTTATTTCAAGACCGTCTTAAAGCCCGTATCAGACTACGCATTGAAGATTGAGATTCAAGATTCGAGATTGAAATTTGACCAATCAGGACAAAGAAAGTAGAAACTTGGCCTGAGGTAACACCGGATTAAGGGCCAATTTCACCAAGCTCGGTTAGATTAACCGACGGTTAAAATTAGCAGGGTTCCAACTGAAATGATAAGAATGCTTGGTTTTCCTTCACCTCTATTTTCTGTTGGCCACCCTGCTAATTTTAACAGTCGGTTAATCTAACCGGACTTGGTGAAATTGGCCCTAAGCGATTTTCCGAACGTACAAGGTAAAGGAAGAATATAATGGCGAAGCAAAATGTTCGGCGAAATCAAACGTTGTTTTTTGAAAATGACAGCAAAGAATATTACAGTTAATAATTATTTAATTCTTAATTTTTAATACACTATAATTAATAATTATTTAATTTTTAATTTTTCTGTAACAGCAAATAAGAATATAGTTAATTTTTTCATAATGTGTGTCTCTTAAAATACAACTAATAAAATCTTTAAAAAAATGTATGTAATAGTATAAATAAATAAATAATGGTATAAATAAATAATAGTATAAATGTAATATATATATATAGTCGACACCACTATATGTATAGATCTTGCTATATGTATAGAGTTCAGTAGTAAAGCCTGCGGCACACGGTACGATTTTTCCTACTGATTTTATTAATTGATTCGTTGTGTACTGTTTAGCGAAGTATTCTACGTGTTCCAATTATAAGAGTGTTACTAGTTTTGACTTCACACGTGTAGATTATTTTACGTGTTGGGTTAATATTTTAATTATAAGATTTCTAGAGATTTCAACAAAATTCTTCAAGACTCTAAAAATCCTCTAGATAATAGCCAATGATTGCTTATCTAGTCAAGATACGATTCAAGATATTTATTATGGAAGAATTAATAAAATTTTTTAAATTTTATTAGGTTAGGAAATCTGTCATTTTTAATTAATTATATACATATTCAATTAATATCACCATAATTATAAATAAAATACATAATTACTTATATATGTATATATAACTTTTGTCTTTATATTTATTATTATTTTTATTTTTTGCGTTTTTGTCGTAGTATCGTCTGCAGCTAGCAACAAAACCATAGTGAAATATAGCACCGAACCTATTACCATAAACTAGCATGCTAGCACGCACAGCAACACGCAGCACATAATATTTCAAATTTCAAGTTGCATAGCCATTATAATTGCTAGCGAAATGTCTCGCATGCGATCTAATATTCAAAATCGTACCGTGTGCCGCAGGCTTTACACATGTATCAGTTACATATTTACGCATGTGCGCAAAAATTCATCCTGATTTGTCCCTTCCATCATTACTACGCGTGGGTTCGAATTTCTTTGCGTTTGACGTCACCGTCACCACTTCGAACTTCGAACTTCGAAGAAGCTCCGTCCGATATCATTGGATCTTGGATCTCATTTGATCCTTGAACCCTTTCCCTAATTCCGCGGTTTGTTCCAGACAATTTTCAAGATAACGCGCTAGATATTCCACGATTCGACGAATAAATCGCCTCTCATTTAAAGCGTCTGAGTTTTCGAATTTTGACAAGATGTGCGTGTTGATGACAGCTTTTAGTCGGCGAGGATTTCTTTTGAGGGACGTCGCACAACTCAACATTAAACAATTGCGTTGTTCTAATAATCGCAATAATGCCTTGTCGCGATGTTGCCCCACGTCCTTGACGTCATGCATCGTTAACATTCTAAGTAAAAAGTTCTCTTCCATAAAAACTCCAATCTCTTCCGACGCTATCATCGAAGCTCTGACAAACCAACAAGCAAAGGAACTGACTTCGAAGCTCACCTCAGAAGAGCGTAAGCTGTTTTTAGTGGCATTGAATGAATGCAAATCAGAGGAGGAGAAAGCTGGTTATAAAGGTAAGCTCATTGTTTATGAACTGTAAGAAACTTGTGCTGTTTGACTGTTAACATATAATACTTATTTTATTTTGAGAATCAAGATTTAGTAGAAAATTTCTTTTAATGGAATTTCATATTTATTATTTATAACAGTATGCACATATATTATAATTTAATAAAATTATTGATTTTTTATTTGTATATTTGATAAAGTTTTTGCCTTTTTGCTAGGTCAGTTGGCAGCTTTCCGATGGAGGAGTAAGCTTGGCAGACCTAGCAAAATACCATCGCTGGGCGAGGTGGATCCTACAGGAACCTTCTGTCCCATGCCAGATGATTGGTTAAATCGCAAGTATGGTAAGAATATTCTTATTTATTATTTGAATCATATATTTTATTGTTTTATTTGTCAAGGAAAGAAAAGTTGAAGAAAGAAGCGCAGTTTTATTTCAATATCTTTGATGAGGTGTCTTTGTTACATTCATAAAGTGTTACAAACATTAACTTAGATTTATCATCTATAGATGTCGCAAAATAAAATTAACACCCTCGACTGTTATTTATCTTTGGATATAATGGAATCTTTTTCCTGCAATGCGATCTCCATGGATGTTATTCTGTAAGTTGATCTTTCCTCATTCTCTCATTCTCTTCTCTTCTCTTTCTCTTTTTCTAATCACACTAACCCTCTTGCCTATTTCTTCTATTCTGACACAATTTTTCGGATGTTTCATGGTCAACCACAGTACCACAGTTAGGTAATATTTTGAACACTTCTCTGATTCCCCCTTTTTTTTAACTGTTTTTCTACTGTGGAAATCAGTTTATATTAATTTTCTCTTCTTCCACACATTTTATTTCTGAATATCATAAAATTTCTGAGTGTTTCTGAAGTAACTGTTTATTCAAATTATTTTAAAATTATTCCACATTATATGTATAGACAGATTTGTACTTCTATTACGCTAAAATGATTATATATTTTTGCAAAAGTTTAAGGATATTCTGTAGTCGTGAAACCCTTTCCTTATTTCTGTATTCATTTTCCCTATGACACACTATTAGAAATAATTGTTCAACAGTTTTCCTTTTCCATTTAAAAATTTCTTTAAAAAATTTCTTTCTTATTTGAAATATTTTCATCAAAGAATACATCACTTCAAATATATAATTTTTGTATATGAAGAGTAGAATAAATTCGTCTTGTTGTAGTATTTGGTGGTGCTTGCTAGTTTTATTAAATAATTATATATTTCTTATAGTTCTAGTTGAACAATTGTAGATTTATATTGTATTTTTTCTCATTGCAGTTGAAAACGTTCCAGAACCAACTACAAAAGATCTGATGCTAGGTACGTACTATCTTCCATGTCATAGCTGTTTAATTATATGTTTGCAAGTAAACAATCAGTTACATTTGTTTCTTACCTATCTCGTGCTTGCTCCCTTGCATGATATGTTAATTAATGCTGTTCCATTTAAAAAGATTAGCTGTTATATATATGATAACACAATGATTACTTATATTATTCAAAAGCTGTATTCCTTTTGTATGTAAATATTTGATAATTTTATATATTTTTAAGATCACAATTGAATACAAATATCAGAATCTTTGAAATAAGTTTTGGTATCTGATATTGAAGCTTATTACACAATTATTTAATATTTAAAAGCATAAATTAAATTTAATATTTAAAAGCATAAATTAAATTTTGAGCAAAATAATTAACAAGATTTTATGTTTTAGTGAAAGAAATCTTATTTTAATAAAGCTTTAAATGCAAAATATGCAAAAATTTTGCATTTATATAATAATTTAGATCTCTCTCATAAATAATTCCGGGTGAAAATACAAATAATCTTAAACAATTATTGTATTTTTGCAGTCGCGTTTGCGAACGCAATTCCGTTCGTCGGATTTGGTTTTCTTGACAACTTCATCATGATTGTTGCTGTATGTATCTCATAGGTTTTCACTGTTCTATTGCGTGCCGACTTTTAAGATCGATGTTTCAGGGCGATCAAATCGAACTGATCTTGAACAGAAGGTTTCCGATCTCGACCATGGCAGCAGCCGCGTTGGGCAACACGGTATCTGATGTCATTGGAATCGGGTCAGTGCATTACGTTGAGATATTCGCCCAGAAAGTCGGCTTTAAAGCGCCCAAGTTGACATTAGCACAATTGAATCTACCTAGGACACGAATAGCAGCGAACTTGGTATGATTGCTTTGTCATATATTATTAAATTATTACTCTCGGGTATAGCAATAGATATACAAAAATTTATTTTGTTTATTGAAATTATAACATTAATATATATATATATATATATATCTCACTTCGTTTCCGAAAAATATGCCCGCGTCACTATAAATGCCGCACCCTGTATATATAATATATTCATGAAATAAATTCTGTATAATGTATCTCCTGAAGAACTTTTTCATATTGCTATTTTAGAAGTTTACATTATAAATTTTAAGAAAAGCAGTTACAGGACAGGGGGTTATTCAGATAACTATTCTTGCACAAAGAAATTTCGAGAGAATTAGAATTTGGCATAAATTTTTATTTAGCGGAATTATTTATAATGTAATTCATATCAGTAATTTTTCCATTTAATACAGGGCCGAGTCATCGGAGTTACGATTGGATGTCTCATTGGTATGACGCCTATACCCCTAGCCGCGCTTTTCCGCAGTAGCTGAATTGCTTGAAAAACGATTGAGAAATGAATTAAGTTAATTTACACATGGGACTAAACATCTCACTTATAGTAAGCACTTTGTGTCAAAAAGGCCTATAGACTTCTATAATTTTAATGTTTAACTGCCACAATAACAATTTGTCCCAACAAATGTATTTAATATATAAATGTATAGGATGTTATAGGCTGTGTAAAGAACATAAAGTATGTGTGTGTAATATCATAATTTTTCTTTTTTAACTATTATAACAATAGATTTTTTATTTCTTGCATGGTATTGTGCTGGCATTTCAATCCAGCACTGAATCTATTAAGTAAAAGTAAGTAAAGAAGAAACTTTCTTTTTTGCTTTTTATGTAGAGATAAAACTAGAAAAAAGAAAATAGTTTTAATGTCAGCTTCCAAAAGAATATTGACCCTTTTGTTCACTCATTCGTATATTTATTTCATGTAAAATCAAATAAATATATAATATTTAATGCCTTTAGATGATAGAAACACACATAATGTTCTCTCTCGTAGTATGCAATATCGGATATTTATTTGGAAAAACACGTTAGTATCGAACGTTATGTTACAAAAAGTTAGTACAAAAAATACAGATATATGTCTATATGTGAAAGAGATTGTTTAGGCAAAGCGTTATCAGAAAGCTAATAGTAAATATTTAAAGATATCGATGAATGAACGACTTTCATAATATAATTGGCCCGACCGTTTCCAACTATCAGCCTGATTGAGACTATAATGTTTCCTAATGCTTCCTTCCAATTCACATTGCGGCGATAGTCTTCTGGTGCAAAATCCTTCATCTTATCTATCTTTTCCATCTTCCTTATCTTTATAGCTTGCGTCGAATTAAAGAATTTGTCGTTAGTAATGTGCAATCTCCTAGTGGAATTTGTGAACTCGATATCGTTCTCCAAGATGCAGTACTCGGGCAGCCAAGTCATCATGGAATTGAGCCACCACTGCCAGCCAGCTATGTCGTTATCATCATCGTCGGTCTCGGCAGAATAATCAACATTCTCGTCCCGGATTAATGAGCCGGATATCGAAAGATTATTGTTGATTTTCTGAGATCGTGTATTCATCGATACATCAATTAAATCGGTTGACATGAAATTCGTTTGCAGATTCGCAGATTGTCCTGGACTTAGCGAAGCTCCAGGTAAACAACTTTGTACAACGAAATGGGCAATCAGAGTGGATCCTACGAGAGTTACCAAACCAACGGTATAGGTTGCTAAGCAGATCGAGGAGACGTTTATCAGGGTTTGCGCGAATGCAATCAGTTGAACAGAATTTAGCAGACAATTCAACTCTGTATACGAACACCATCCACGCTTTTGTACTTCCCGATTCGCTACATCTTTCTCTAGTTGTTGCAATTTTTCCCAAAAGTCTTGTTGCTGTACTAATACCGTCCAGTTCTGTGACATAAAAAATCCTCTGATAAATAGTAAATATTTTAATTATGATTATATGATTGTAGTAAACAATTTTTTTATTAAATTGATAAGTTTGATTATATGAATAAGTGAGGATAGTGTGTAATCTGTTGATTTTTTATTTAATATTTAATACATAACTTCAAAAAACTTATTTAATTAAAACGCGCTTTAATATAGATAATTCAATTTTATCGCATAAAAACAATCATAAATTGAATTAAATTAGAGAAATTTTATATATCAAGATTAAATCAAAATTTAATTAGAACTAATTTTACAATACCATAGAAAGGTTTAATCAGTTTTATTTAATTTTAGCCATAATTTTGTAACAATATATTTCATAATTTGAAAACAATATATAAGACAATATGTGCTTACAATTGCAGCAAGAAAATCTTTTTCCAATTTATTCATCCGAGATATAGTAACTTGTCCTGAATTTGCCCATTCTTTGTTGAAAACTTCGTCCTCCTCGCCATCATCGTGCAGAAATTTACTGGCTACCATCTGATAATTTTGATAAAAATCCATTTGAATAATGTTGTAATATCCATGTAAATTATTTTTAAAATCTATGATTTAAGTAATAATTGTAATGCTAAAAAAATAATTACCAAAGAGACTAAGAATAACTCAGATGGTGCTACTTGTTGAAGATATTCTGGATTACAGTTCTTTAATCTTTCAATATACAGCAGAGCTAATACAAGCGAGCAAGGAGAAACACACGCATTTCTAGATATTCTGCTTGCTTCCTCCACATCGAGTTTATCTAATGTATGACTACTCTTTGCTTCTGTAAAAAACTCAGCTGCCAATTCTGAAAACATAAAAAAATTAGTTCGTAAATCTTACTTTTTTAAATTAATAATGTTAAATTTATTTTTGTACATAATAATATTATAAAACAAATATTATATAGCAAAATAAAATACAAATATATAGATATCATATATGACCAATAAATTATAATAATGCTAGCTTTTACAATTCAATATTATACTTACCAGTAACTGGTAAACTTAGGCAGTTAATTTTTGGTAATTTAGAATAGTACAATGATTTTCTTATGCGTTTCAAGAACTCGTTATGTTCCAGATCCTGTAACAAAATAAGTGGAATGTATCAAAAAATTCAGTTCGTGAATGAATAATACTGAAAAACGCGCAATAATATGTTTTTATCAAATAATTTAAATGTTTTTCAAAAAGCTATTCAATTTTAATGAAAATGCTTTTGATAAAAATGGATAATTTTCCTACAAATTCCACAATATACATAAAAAAATATCTATGTGAAAATATTTATAAAGCTGCATATATGTATGTATTCACCATTGAGTTTACTGGCCCATTTATGTCTTGCCAGCTGTTTGTCATTGTTAAGTATTCGCGTTTATATATACCATAAACTTCTTTGTAATATTTGATACTTAATAACCAGAAATGCTATTGTGTGTTTCAGGCAGTTACTTCATCAATATGAGAGAGACGTAAAATTTCTTAAAAAACCAAAATATATGTCAGTTGTATCTCCAAACCGCGTAACGTACTTGACGTGCTTCGTGCTTACGATAATATAGGTTGGAAACATAAAAAAAATGGATTCAGCAGAACCAATCGTTGAATTGTCGCCTTGAAATAGCGGAGACTAATTGGCTGGATCTAAAGGTAAGGACCAATCGACTGTTGTTTGACAGTTGTACAGCTGATAGCTCTCAATACGGCAATGGCTTCCTGCGTGCGAACATTGAAAATATGATCAAAACGAACAGCCTCGTGCCAAAACATAACTTATTATAAATATGACTTATCCATTTAATTTAATGGAATCAATCATCGATGAGGTTGCTTTGGAAGGATTAGATGGCATTACTTTACAAGGTTAACAATTATTCTCTTTTTATTACTTTCTATTCCAAAAGTTTTTATAATTGTATAAAATATCGTATATAATTAAAATTGAATATAAATAAAATTGAATATTTTTATTATATTTTTATTATATTTTTTAATTTTATATCTACATTATGAATAATTTTTTTCAACATTTTACATGTCTTGGTGTTTTTTTTCTCGTTAGCATTATGGATGAGATTAGCAAACAGATTTCATGATCCATTGCCATTGCCTAAGTGTTTCATGGAACAGGTATGGTCAATAATTAGAAAGGTGAAAGACTTTTCATTTTACAAATTAGAGACGCCAAGAGAACCACTGGTAATATTTGATCGTTATGAATTTGTGCATCCTGACCTAGGCATTATACTTGAGCCAGTAAGTATATTAAATTAATATATGTTTACATGTATAGTTTTAGAAAACATATTTTATAGTTTTATAAAATGTTAAAGAGACCAGTCTTAAATTAAATTAATTAAAATCATTAATTGTTTAATAAAAAAGATAGTTTCAATAAACAAATATTTAAGAATTCAATTTGAACAATTTTTTGACAAGGTAGTATTGTAATTAAATTGAGCTTTATAAGAGACTTTAAATGATTTAAAAGATTTATTGTAAAAAGTTGTCTATTTTATGAGATTTAGTTATATAAGTCTATAAATTCAAAGTGTTAAATCAAACTATATTTTAAAATTTCCCTCAATTTTTTGTGAATTTCTAATTTAGACAACAAATTCTAAAAAAATTTTTTCTCACATTTTTTTTTATTTTTGTATTTTTAGTCAAGTGTTCCACCAGATATTTATCCCCATTGTCCTATTCAAGATCCTAAGACAGGTGTGAAAGGATCTTGTTCTACATATTATACAAGAAAGGATATCAAAGATAATGTGAAGAATGCAGATCTAGATGAGGTAACAGAAAAATATGGACTAAGTTTGGTAATTGTAGCATCTCAATTGATCAGGACACGGGCTTTGATGGGTGTCGATGTGAGTCCAACATTGGAGCTGACAATCATGCATTATTGCTTCTTAGAGAGAGTGGGAAGAGCTCGTTATCATGGTGAAGTTACTCAAGGCAAACTCAGTTTAGCAGCACTCAAAGAAGATCCAAAAACTTTGTTTTATCATCGAAAGTTTCTGTTACATCACAAACTAATCACAAAGCAAATTCACCATCAGAAAAGCTCCGGCCATTGTGGTAGCGGTAGCCTTCTGCATCTACCACGCTTTTATGTAGAGCGAAAACCAAAAATGATTTACTTGGCGGAACAGGTGCTTGACATTCTAAGATCTAAAGAAAATGGTGTAGCTGAGTATGATGAGATTAGGAGAAAGCTTGGAATTGATAATTCTATCAAAAAGTTGTTTAAAACTTCTTTCTTTCAAAAAATTGTGAAGACAGACATTTGTGTGCCATATAGAACTTTGTATCCTAACGCGGAGCCTAACGAGTGGCGAAAAAAACAGGATCCTTCAAAGGAGAAGAAAATTAGAGTGGTACAACTGCTATATCCAGATGTTGATATTGCAGATATATGGAACAAGGATGAGAAGGACGACGACGAAGATATCATTGAGCTGGATGTTTCCAAACATAAAGTCAATGTTCCTTATTTGAAACAAGCAAACGCTATTGTCGAAGAGAGTCGATTAGAAGGTGTATCTCAAGGTAGAGTCTAATTTTTGTAATTATCTTAAAATCTTACTGTTCAAAATATTAATTTGAAATCTGTGTATTTGAAGTTTACATGTCAGTAATTTGAAATCTACATGTGTGTGTTGTGTGTATGTTTTCTCTAGAAATCATTGTAACATTACAAAATTAAGAAGCTTTTTTTAAAATGTAGCATTTTTTATGAAGCATAAATACTATGGAGTAAATTAAGAATAACAATTATTTTCTTGTCGAGACACGAATAACTTTTAAGTTTTAAGTGATCAAAAATTAACAAATGGTAAATAAATCATCCCTGTTTTAGCTTATTTAGGAAAGCAGATGGGTCTCACCAAATTGCAATCTAGGACATTCTTGAGAAATATGATAAAGATGGGAATTATTGCAAAATATATGAACGACATGGGTCGACAGAGAATTACAAAATATGTGTCAAAGAAATTTGAGAAGGGCAGTAAGATGAGTAAGCAATTTAACAAGGAAATACACAAGATTAAGGAGCTCACCAAGAGAATCACCAATAAGAATGAAGGGAATTTCAAAAGCGAAGTGGCCTTGCAAGTGAAAGATGGAAAGCCTTCTGTAAACCATGAAGATGATCAGACAAATCAGGAATTGGATCAAGTTGATCAAATCAATATTGATGCACCGATTGTTAGTAAAAATGAAGAGGAAAATAAAGATATAGATCGTATTAAAAAAGACATAGAGTTGAAAAATTATACCATCAACAGAATTTTGCACAAGTACCAATTGTCAACAATTAAATCTAAATACAAGCGCACATCATCACAGCTCTTATTAGTAAAGACGAAGAATTCCAATATTAACGCGAAAAAACAAAGAGTGAAATCTAATGTTTCATCTACATCTATGCAGCAAATTGCGAATGATACCAAGGCTACGTCGTTTTATAATAGCATAAAGACGAATCTGACAGCGCAAAAGCCCGTTCGTATTGGGACAGGAGTCAGCGAAGTCTTCGGTTTTATGGAAGTTGTGCAGAACAGTGAGAAAAATACGTCTAATATTACATATAGGTATGTAAATACAAATAGTACACAAATTTAAGAAAGTATCATCTCATTTTTATCAAATATAAATTTAGTTATATTTTTTAATAATATAAACTTTATATACTACAAAAAACTTTTTCAGACATTATTTCTTTTATGATTTGTTAGAAATAAATATATTTTAGATTTTTTTACTATACTTTCATATCATTTATTAAATATTTTTTATCACTGTGTTCAGATTGTTGAGGCGCGCCAACATGATCATCGAGGCAGTGAAGGAGCACCAGGTGATTGATGATACAACAAAACTCATGAAAATGATTTGTGAGGAAGAGGATAAAGAAGGTTATGACGTTAAGATCGACAAAAAATCTCTTATAAGGCTACTGCAAAAACTCGCTAAGGATAATTTGGTGAAGAATATCAAGTTGACCTTGAGCGCGAACGGACGAGAAAAAAACATGATGTTTATTTGCGATCCAAATATCGATACTGATCATACCGTGATTAAGTCGGCCGTCGAGCAAGCGAAAGTCAAATTTTGTTTGTTAGCATCTCAAAAGGCAAAGTTAGCAAAAAAAGCGGCGGATAAAAATAAAGAAAATACAGTGGACAAGCCATCGGATTCTAAGGAGCAATTGCAAGAACTTAACAAGACAACATTTAAAAATACGTTGTCTTCTATCTACAAGTATGATGCTAGAGCTGGCAAACGATATGGTCTCAGTCCAAAGTTCATCAGGATGCAGACAATGCACGTTTTGCTCTTTTATTTAGTATATGATCATCCTGGCATACCAAAGTTATCTCAGCAAGAGCAGATAGAAATTCTTAAAGCTAATGATTATGAAATTGATGATAATCTCGTTCAGGAATTTAGTACCATTTACAATACCGAAGTAGGCTGGAAGATGTTTGTTCCACCTTTGCCTAAACACAGCGGATGGCCCGAGGGTTGGGCGCTGATGTGCGACGTTCTATTGGGACTGCCTTTGTCAATTTTCGTTAAGGTGCATAACATCACCTTTACGATACCCGAGTTGGAGCACTACTTGAATCATCCGATTAGGAAGCATTACCTTGTTAAGAATCTTCCGGTGAGTTTGAAAGAGAGGAAACTTAAGGATATAATATACAGTATCGTCAAAAATAAAAACAAAATAGTTTTAATGAACGGTTTCGGACAGTTAACTACGATTCTAGCTAGTGATTCCAAAATCAAGATGACAAACTATTTTGTTAAAGTTCGAACAATGGCTTTTACGATACAAATTTGTTTATTAAAAATGTTCTCTTATTTTATAATTTGTTTTTTATGTTCAGGTCACAATACGGAACACTCTCTTGCATGCGCGGAAATATATATTTAATATCCATGATACCGTTACTAGATTGTGTTACATCGGTCTGGTACAGTTCGGCCCACAGCGACTGAAAGATAAAGATCAAGTATTCATCTATCTAAATCGACGCACGGAATTGATGGATACGGTCTCTTCGGCACCGAGCTATCATAAGATCGAAGACAAAATGTATCCGGTGACTAAGTACTCCTTTGATCGTATGCAGGTACTATTGATACTGATCATGTAACTGATCATTGTTACAGAAGTTTAGAAATTTGTAAGGCAATTGGGGCATCTTTACAGATCGTTGAGAAATACTGGTACGATATGTGGACTATTTGTGTTAATACGCCACTTGGGGGGAGATTGGCCGTACACGGTAAGGATATTTTACTTGAGGATCTGAGCAAGAAGACTGCTATGATAGAAGCGATTGTAGCACGCACTCCGAAACAGACCGCGGAAATGGATACAGGTGCGGTTCCCGGAGATCGTAAAGGAGCTGCTGGTATCGATTCAGCTTTCTTTGCACATTTAAAACGTAACTGGAATTGGTCGATTAGTTCTACAAATCGACAGGTAAGCAAATGAAGAAGTCACGCGGGATAAAAAAATAATTGTTCTATAAAAAGATAAAGTAAAACATTTTTATATCTTGAAGTTTTTGATTTCTTAGATTTTTATACATTCTTTAGATTAATATTGCATGCGCGCTTATGCACATATATTTAATATAAAAAGATAATTTGTAATGCTATTTTGATAGCAGGTAATGGATATTATCATTAAAAAATTGTTATTTAGTTGTATTTAGTACAGATAAATCTCTTAATATAAATTTTATATTTATGAATTTATATGATACCAAAATATATATTCCTCAGTATATTAGACTGTATTGCGATTAGCGTTCTTCTACATTGTGATAATATATTGATATTATAAAATATCTTTATTGTAAATCGTTATCAGTCCTCCAGAAATCACGAAAAATCCAGCACGGGTCAACGAGATTTGCATTTCTCAAAAATTCAGACAAAGCCGGTTAAGTATACGGAATATGATGGTCTAAAGAAAGTTTCTGGACCGCCACCGCCTACTGTCAATGCGACCGAATTGCGGAAAAAAGTGTACGATCACCTCAGCAGTGGCGGGCGAAAGAACGAGGCCTTGCCGTCACAACAACCGACCAAGCAAAAATCTTTTGTACGACGAGTGATGCCGCGCAAAAAAAGCGGTCGGCCGCGTCTTAAGTACGACGAGGACGATTATCGAGCGATGCAGCGGATGCACAAATTACGTGTGGACTGGGAATCGCACGAGGATAACATTCTGCTGGTGTGTAAGGTGGCAACAACGTATTTATCATCGAATTCACGCAAGCAGGTCATTGGTTTCACAACGGTGCGTGATGTCTTGCGCACATTCTCCTATAACTCGTACAACAAAACCTCCCGCGCTTGTCAACGCCGATTGATGTATATGCTGAAGCAGCCGCGCACGGTGAATAGCGTTGCGCTAGGCGTCGAGGAGATTAAGCAGGATCCTTTCGTCGACAGGCGGTACGGTGGCACGATGGATAAACTGAAAAATGAGTGCACGAGTTCAGCGGAATACGAGAAACGGGTCACGGAGATCTTCAAGGAGCTCGTCGGCTATATCATCAAGAAGTATTACGACATCGCGGAGATTAAGCCGAAGAAGCATTTGGCAATGCCGAAGACCGCGCAGGAGTTTAATCTTCTTTTCGAAGTGGTCTATCCAGCAAAGCCGCATCATAATCAGGGCTTTACAAAGGATGTGCGAAGTACAAATGATATCCATGCAGCGACCATCAATTCTGTCATACATAGTTCCATGTGTTGTGGGAAGGATAGACGCTGCTGGGCTTATCAACTCTTCAAGGTATGGCTGATTAATATAAAAGATACTCTATGAAGCATAATATACATAAAGCTTATTTATCTTGGACATTAAACTATAATTAAATTGTTGATTAAATGCTCGATGAGAAGCTACATCTGATTTGTTAAGAACTTTTAATTTTTTAATTTATTTAATCTACAGGCGTTAATTGGTAAATTTATTTTGTTTTAGTATCATTTTCCTTTTTATTCTTTTTTTTTTTGTAACATTTATCACTCATTTTTATATATAATTTACTTAGTACTTGCAACATACATATAATTAATACTTGTATCGATCTTATATGTCTTTGCTTCTAAGCTTTTGGAATGGTCACATTAACAATAAAATAAAATTAACAATAACAATAACAATAAAATATTTTTTAATTATACCATAAGAAAAAATAAAAATTTTTGATCAATACTCATTAATATATCTCTGTTGTTAAAGGTATACCAGCAGTACCCAGAGATTCTACTAAGGCAAGCGATGAGCAAGATCAGATCAGACCAGATGGTGACAGTAAAGAAACATCACTTGGCGACTATTAAAAAGTTCGGCAATTATATGCCGATGAGCAGCTCACAGTACCAACTGAGCATCAATTACATTCACAAACTCCAAACCAAGTGGCCTTACGAAGCGTTTAAGAAATCCTATGATGTTTTTGCAAAATTGTTGCAATGGTATTCAGAGCACAGGAATGTTCTCCCTTTGCAGGGACAGGAGGAAATGTTGAATGGTACCGAGATTCTGCCAGTTTCTTGCGGCATAGTCACCGTGATGCATGATTTCCTAGGACGCGACCAAATCGACTTTGACATAGAGATGCCGGAACAGATCATTATGTTGGACGCAAGATACCAAGGCAAGGACGAGACTTACTTTAGGGTTGCACAAAGATATCAGGATATTTTGACAAGGCTTTATCGCTTCAAGTTTGAGAACGTTGACGCTCAAAATGCTGGATTTTTCGAATCTGAAATGGAAACATGGAGAGACCACTCTTCAAAAAGAAAAAGAGTTATTGAAGACGATGATTGTGAAGAACTAATGGCGAAAATCGCTCGTAGGAACGAGGAATGTAATAGAAGAAAACCAGGAAAAGAATCTATACGAAATGAAATTGTAACAGAAAACAGATCAGTTGACAAAAGCATTGGACAGTTAAGCCTAAAAAATCATTCCAGTATCCATGAGCAAAATGAGAAAAAAACTCATGTAAATCGTTCAAAAAAGAGATGTATCGATGTTGAAGATGATTCTATGGACTATGAAGAATCGTTCTTGAAGAAAGCAAGACTAAACTCCGAGAATTCGACAGATATAGAGGATCTAGAAAAAGACGAAGAATCAAATTTGTGCGAGAAACTTGAAAGCATCAAAGAGATATCTTCAAAGAATACCCCCGAATCTCTTGAACCATTGAGAGAATTAAAAGAGCAAGTAAAGGAAGAAGGTATGTGTCATATTCTTATTCTTAGAAAGAGAAATATTAGTTAAAGATTAAAGATAAAATTAAAGATTTACTGTCCCTGTATGATTTTAAATGCTCTAATCTGATTATTTATAACAAATTTGTTTTTATTTATACAATTAGTTGTAACAAATATACAAAACCTAACTTAATCTAATAATTTTTTTTTCAGCACTCTTAATAAACAAATTGACTTATAGATTTATAGTCTATATAGCATATACATAACATTAGATCATACTGTAATTTTTCATAAAATTTTAAAGTTGACTATTCTAAAATATTGTAAATATGTCATTTTACTGTAAATTGCCAGCTTCTTCAACGCAGCCGAGCAGGACGACCAATGTGACAGCGGTTCCTCGACGCGTCAGCGAGATTATCAGGAATGTGCCGTCTGAAACGAGCTGCTTTAGTCCTTATAGTAAGCTTGATGATACAAACGACATTCAAAAGAAGTACACGAGAATAGCTATGTTGAGGATGAGAGAAGAGCTAAATAATCTCACAGTAGCCGACAGTCATCACGCGCACGAATATTTTGTAGTTAATAGTTTCAAGATGTTCTACAACTTGGAGATGTCATCGGCAGCATCATCTGCGTCGTCAAACGAAATTGAAAATTTCAGAAATTACTCAGTACCCAGCCAACTTATACCACTGAGGATCAATATTGTAAACGATCTTCTCAACGAACTGAATCGGACTGCAATTTTCCCGAAGAATAGTATCTCTTATACAGATTATAAGGATGAGATAATAACGAAGAAGAACAAAATACCGGTCGAATGGAAATACGTCGACGCAGTGTACAAATTCGTTCGAGAGAAGAAAGAAATCGGCACTTGTTCACAAGAATTGTTGGTAATTGAGTCTTAATCTATTAATTATTTTACTTTAAAATTAGCAATCTTTTTCTAAATCTATTTTATTGACTTATTTTTTTACAAGTTTGCGTTACTAGTTTTTTTGTTTGTCTAGGATAAATTTTTCAATGAGCAAGGAACGAACTTGTACAAAGCTGTTTCGCTTTTAACGGAGAATCATATATTTTTGCGCTCTGGTGTCACCAATCCACGCTACATTCATCATCGTTATGTGGATTCTTGGCTAATTCATTCCTACAAGATATATCGTCTTGAACAGGAGTCTGTAGTACCGTTTAAGGACAGTGTATATGCTACAATGCAACAGGGAAAGACAGCTGAGGCAAGTCTTGAAATGAATGCAAAACAGAATAGAGAAGATACAGAAATAGATAATGCGATACCATCAACATCATCGCATAGTCAAGAAGCCAAGGAGGAGAAAGACGAGAAAGATAATGACTTAAATAAGGAGGAGGAGGAAGAGAAGAAGGAAAACAGCGAGATCAATGAAGGAAGTAGTACACGTTCGAGAAAAAGAATGCATAAGCAAAGAACGTGTTTACTTCCGCAAAGGGACGTGTACAAATCCGCGCAGCAATTAGATTTCTCGTATGTATTAAGAAGAAAAAATAGTGAAAAAAGTTCTTGCATGTAAAGAACTTCAAAAACAATACTGATGAGAATCGCTTTCTTTTAGAACGGCCGAGGAAATAAAAGTGGTGATAAAACCTTGGATTCGTATAGACGGTGTATTGAATCGCAAAGTGCTGGATCGAATGTTAGGTGCAGTTCTCAGTTATTGTTTACTTCACCCCGGACATACTATGGCAAAGGTGCAAAGTAGATTTGTTCCAGCCCTACAACCTTTTCATACACGGGAACTAGTCGAGGTTCGTTATTAATTGTTTACATATTTGTTTTCACAAGCCTTGTTCTTTGTTTAAATCTTATATAGATATAAGATCTCTAGATACTACAAATCTTATGTAATAACTATTTGATAAAGTGTTATATAACAAAAATATTTGATAAATAATAATGCACAATCCCTAAAATATAAAATATGGTTTTTTTTAAAGATATTATCGTTAACATAATGTGTTAGCTATTGTTTAATGCAATAGATTTATTTTCAGTGAAAGTGTATGTAATTTTTTTGCAGATACTAATTAAATTGGGTTGTTTAGAGAGTAAGCATTTGAAGAAAACGCGCGTCACTCTATTTTCTCGGCCGCCTACGATTCAAATTAATAAACTAAGTATGTGAATTTCTCTCTTTTTCTTTTATTATGAAAATTGAAAACTCTCTGCTTTCTAATACTTAATAGCTGTTATGTTGGTCATATGCTTTTTTATATTTATTTAAAAACGAAGTGATAATCTATTTTTCTATAAGTACTATTATTATATTTAAAAATTCAAAAATTAAATTTTTAATTTCTTTAAATAAAAATAAGAGAACAAGATGCAATTCTGTATAGTCAATTTTCTATTAGAATGTTACTTTATAATTTTTACTCTTTGAGAGGATTTATTCTATCTTTTTCATTGATGTTCAATTTGTTATAATGTACCTTTCACTAATATTGTCTTTTTTTAAGCTGCGGATACCATTGGTTGGTTTGCTGAAGATGAGATAGTACTCGAGCCAGCTGTAGATGCTATTATAAAATTCAGCATATTCTTGAGTACGAGGATGTACAGCACTGATTTTATGCCGTAATTAGTCATATATATTTTACAGAGTACAAAGAATAATCTATCAAAGATATACATATATACATACATATATACATAGTTTGCTACTTAATAAAATAGCAATGAAATAAATAAAATAATAAAATGTTAACTGTTATAATTGGTATTGTATATTGCGTAGATATCATATTTCTTGTTATATACACTGGGTGTAACTAAACAAACGCATATGGACAATACTATCAGATACAAAACAACAATCCAAATCGAAAAGTCCTGAACCATTTTTTGATCTGAGCTTTCTTTTCGTTGTTATATGATGTATAATATATATATAAATAAAGATTAATCGGAATCAATATAAATAAAATTGTCCGGACAAAAGAGAAAATTTTTTGATTGCAGTAAATTTTGAGTGCGTTCAGGAGACAACCGTTGAGTAGCAATCAAACGTGATTGGTTCTTACTTTTAGAACCAACAAATCAACGTCGAGTGTTGACAAGACGATGCTCAACGGTTGTGTCTCCTGAACGCGCTCTTTAAAATTAGTATCTTTTAGCAGGTTGACGCATCGACGCATATGCGAATTTGAAATATGACCAATCCTGAAATTGCCGCGCATTCAGTGCAAACGACAATTGGCTAGAAGTGTACGTATACAGATCCAACCAATTAGATCAGTTTATTACGATCGTCTAATAATGTAAAATAATACGTATATCATGTGAGACTCCTAATTTTTCGGTTTTTTCATTTCTCTTTCTTAAAAATTTGAATATCTAGTGATTATTATATTTTTTACTATGAAAAGTATAAAATTACGGTTCAACAAATAGTCGTTGATTAGAAAACCTATAAGATATACGCAGGATCGTAAGTACGTATTTGACTTTTAGGGCCTTGAGCTCTGAAAAAAATACGAGGGCTTTTTTGAATGTAAAAGAAGAAAATAATAAGGGGGAAAAATATAAAAATGCGAAAGAAAGTTTTGATATTGAAATATCACGAATAAAGTTTTCTAAATTCGCATACTGACTCCGCTAAGAAGAAAGAAATGTTTTTGTGTATATTTGCGATATCTTTTTCTTGTCGGGTTCCAAATGCACTTGTTTAATCTCTAGTATGTACTGGACATGCGTGTTAGATCCTGTTACGTTTCGCATGGTTCAATTTGGCGGACTCTGACAGATTGTTTCGTCGTTTTTCGTTTATCTTTGAAAAGTTACGTTTGAGAGAAGTAATATAGAGAATAATACATTTAGAGAATGTAAATATTGATGTGTTTCAAGTTTTCGTACGAGTTTATATGCTCGCACATATATGTATTTACATACAATTTATCATTCTACCGTTTTCGTAAGTATTTAATTGTCTGTAGAATTTCTTTTTGTGATTGTAAGAGATTGTATAAGAATTTATCGAATTTCTTTTGCTGTAACAATAACGAATAAATTAATGATTGAAAGAAAAACACCCGCAATATCGATTATGTTTTAAGAAAGTGACAAAACTAAATGTCCATAAATTTATTTTGTGTATTTGTGCTATACTCTATTTCTTACTTCTGAAATATAATCTTGCATACCTTAATTGATCTTTTATTTTAGCATGAAAAGCTTATATTAGTTATCATAAAAAGAAAGCTTATATATATCTTGCAATTATATGCTGTTATATATATGCTGTTATTATATGCTGTTATATATATGTATATAATTAAACATATATTAAATATATCAAAATATATTCCATAAAAAAATAGATTTTAATATAAATTACAATAGAATACAGTTTTGTATTTGATATTATTTATGAACAAAATAATTTGCAAATTATTCCTATTTCCAAAGGATCAATTTCCAATGATATATTATGAGTATTATTATCTGCTGTATATTTAAAAATGGAAGTATACTTGTACTATATTAACAATATCAGAAATAGGGCATGAGAAATTGGTATTACATTTACGATAACTATATGTTATTTGTTGTTTTTATTCTAGGTTTTTAAGTGGACAATCTATTGCACAGTGTGATTATTATTAAAATCTTGCCAAAAGATGAATGAAACTGGCACTCGTTGGTGCTTTGCACCAGGTTGTATGTTGAATATAAAAATAGCAAAGCGACATTTCTTTCGATTTCCAAAAGAAAGAGAAAGGTGTGTGTGCATATTTTATATTTATCTGATTGTTCTCCAATATAATATGGATTCAAAAATCTTTGTGTTTTTAATATTATAAATTCTTAAACGACTGATTTTGTGTTTATGTTACACTTAAATATGTCGTATGTAAATTATATCTTCAAATTGATATTCTATGTATATATATACATTTAATATATTATATTATAATCTTAAATTTATATTCAAAATTAGAATTATGTATAATTTTTAGATGGCTAGAATGGATTAAAGCATGCAATAGAATGGACTTAGAGACAATAGGTCCAGAATATGCTAATCAATACTATCGTTTATGTCACTTGCATTTTCGAGTAGAAATGTTTCGAAATATAGAGGGAAGAATCTATCTTAAGAAAGAAGCTGTGCCATCAATATTTTTGAAACCAATACAGACAGGAAAGTGAGTAAATGCTTTTGTTTTCAGTTATATTATTTTATTATATTTGACACATAAATAATTTTCAAAAAAAATTATTCAATACAAGAAACATTTAAGAAGATAAAATGTAATTGTTTTTCAGTAATAAATCTACAGACTTGTTACAACCGATTTCTTTTGTAACAATATTTTTGAAGCCAGAGAGCAGAACCAGGTGAGCTCTCATTGAATTTTTTTTTTCGTTTTTTGCTACAAGAATAGGACAATAATTTAATAAGCCAATTTTTTTTTTTATTTAGGAACTTGTCATCAAATTTGTCGACGCAATTGAGTTTGACACATCCCATAAAAACTGATGAAAGGTGAGTTTCTCTTTTGTTATAAGAATAGTATAAAGGCTGTATTTCGGAATTTACTGCCAATACTGCCAGCATGTTATCTTTGTTTCACCAAATGTAGGATAAGAATGACAATATACTGGCAGTAATTCCAAAACACAGTCTAAATAATAAACTATTTTCAGTTCATTTTGCTGCATGTAACATATATAATTATACAGGGTGTCCCCAATTTAAATGTCAAAACTTTAGGAACATGTAGGGGACCGATAAATATATATTCTGTAATAGATATAGAATAAACATATTTTATGCAAAACTGATATTTATTGTATTATTGTAACGATTTTATTTATCGATCATATAAAAATTATTGATCAAATAATACAATTTATTGATTATAGAGATACAACTATAATTTCACCGCTGCAAGTACTTTTTCCAAGAGCATCTATAAAGCAAGTGTATGAGGATAGGTAAGTTTTAATTTTCTATTTATACTAATATCATTGTTCTGATTACATGAATATTTAGTAATTTGAATATTTAAAATTTGTTAGAAATATACCATCAGTTCAGACAACGTTGCTAAAAGAGAAGTCAGAGAACAATAATGAGTAAGTTCAAATCTTAGTTTTTATTTTATTATTTATATTTATTAATGTATATTTAAATATATGTAATTGCCAAAAGCACTCAAGTCTCACTTTCTTGTCATATAATTATCATTTATCAAAATGTCTTCATTTATATCCGTTTTACTAAGAGAACTCGTATAAACAAATTCTCGAATATCTATCAGTGATAAGAAGTTTTAAAAAAATTAATATATTATGAGGAATATACTTTTGTTGGCAGAAATATCCCTAAGGCAGAAGTACAACTCGTCAAAGAAGTATGCACAGATTTGGTAACACCGACATCATCACGAATATCTTCGGAATGCGACAACGGGTAAATTTGGTGACAATTTTAAAAGATGGATTCATGTAGTATGATTTATATTAATCATATTTACTCTTTTTTTTTTTACAGAGATATCATAGATTTAACGTCTGTGGATCCTTTAGTGGCAACGACGTCGAAAGCAGTATCTGTATCAGTTCATACAACGCCACAAAATGGTGACAGGTGAGAATTATTTGTTATGATATCTGCGAATTATATTATTATGAGACATTACGAATTTTGCCAATTTGCTTCAGTCATTAATAGTAGAATATTTAACGAGATATGGAAAAACGTCAATTTAATCATTAATACATTATACAGAACTCCAAAAAGAAGACGTTGGCACATTTCAACACAGACACCGGAAGCGTGGATATATATCGATTCCTTTTTAAAAAAGAGACGAATAGAAAATTTCGAAACTCATATCGACAACCAGGCCGCGAAGCGATCGAAAATGCTCTATGTGGAAAACGAAGATCATTGCGCGAAGGTGGATCAGTTTAAAGCAGCATGCGCAGATCTGTTGCCGCGTAACTACGCCTTATTAGTATCTGCGTTCATTAACGCTCGCGAGAAACGCAAGGCCAAAAAAAGTTTTGCGGATAGGCAATCTGCGCTCGAGTTTTTCCTCATAGCTTCGGGCGCCTATCGATTTTATCGGCCGTTATGCCTGTTGCCTACTGTACGTCAATTGTGGAGACATATCCGCAACTGGGATATACCCCCCGGCTTGAATGATAATGTGTTGAACGCATTACATTTGAAGATGAAGTCGCTACCACCGACAGAGAGACTTTGCTGCCTGTGTATAAGCGAAATGCGATTGAGACCGTATCTCTTTTACAATCTATCGCGTGACAGAATCATCGGTTTCCATGATATCGGCGTGGAGAAACGGCGCACGCTGGCGAGAAAGGCTCTAGTGATAATGGCGCGTAGCCTCACCGCTGACTGGGAACAGCCTGTCGCTTATTATTTCTATGGCAGCACGTGTTGTGCCAATATCATGAAAGATTTGATATTTCAGGCGATAATTAAATTAAAGAGCATCGGCGCGGCTGTGCACGCTTTGATTACAGGCACGGCGCCAACATTTCTACGATTATCGCGGCAATTAGGAATTTCCGTGGAGCATTCATTCTTTCTGGTAAACGGCGAGAAAATATTTTACATTTTTGATGTCCCTCGTTTGATAAGATCAACCAGGAACATCTTTATGAGTTATGAACTCCGCTTCCACGAGAAGAGAGCCTCCTGGACGGATATCGAACTGTTGTTCAGGCGTGACAGTCAAATGCGGTTACCGCTGATTCCTAAATTGTCTGTAGGTCATCTCGAACCGAGTAAACGTCAAAAGACGGAAACCAAATATGCCGTTCAAGTATTTAGCAGTAGCATGGCTGCAGGTTTGAGCGCGCATATCGCGTCTGGCGAGTTTCCGCTGAAAACGATTGGAACGATGGAATTTGTATACACTTTTGATCAGCTATTCGATATTCTGAACTCATCTATATCAACTAAGACTAATACTAAGGATTTTGGTCAAGCTTTCACGGGTAGTATGTACGAGATGTGTTTCTTGCAACGAACGCTCGACTTCCTAAAGTCGATCAGAGTGACCGACGCAAACGGCGCGTGCGTGAGATCGATGAAATCCTTCGATCGTTGGCAGATCACAATCAACGCGGTTATCCAATTGTGGAACACGTTGAAGGAGCATCAGATCCCTTTCCTTCGCACGAGAAGATTGAATCAGGAGGGCATCGAGCGCGTCTTCCGTTCTATTAGACGACAAAGCGGAAATCGTGTTAAACCCACACCCATCTTGTTTACTCGCGCGTTTAAGAACCTCGTAAGCAAGCACTTTCTCGAGCATTCAAGTGAAGACAATTCCGCCGCGAACGCGCGTAGGATGCTCAAGCGAATAGCGTTGTCAGCATCGTCTCTTCAAGTTGATACAGTTCAATCCATTGCCACTCAAATAGCTTTAAGCGTCGCGGCGACGAACTATCGTAACATCGATTTGCGACTGCCCGAGAAAAGCGCGTTTAAACGCGTCTGTGAATTTCTACTCAGCGAATGTTTGCTTACGCATGTTAATTGCGACGCGTGTGTTGACTATGCCGCTAAGGAAAACTCATCCAATAAAGAGGCGAGTTCTTTCAGCCTTTATGTTTCCGGTTTGGAGGACACGTTTATGCTCAATTTCGAGAAATTCTCCATCGAGAACAATCTCGGCGCGCAGATGTTGCAATTTGCACAGCAAGTTGAATATAAACCACCCTGTCCGAATTTTCCGGTTGCTTTTTTGATCAAATTATTCCTACGTATGCGAATATATTTTACATTGTCGCGACATAATAAGATCTGCAAAGTTGTAGAATCGCGTAATTCTTTAAATGTGATACAATTGTAAGTTCGTTTTTATTGCGTTTAGTTTTATTCAGATATTTACGTTTGTTTTTATTATGTTACATTTGCGTGTGCGTTTTCATTTATATCTGTCATTATGTTATTTTTCTCACGGTACATATTATTACGCTTAAAGTATAAATTTTTATGCCGAGTTTTCGTTGAATCGGATAAGTTTTCCAAATTTAAAAACATATATTCGAAGACACGTTTTTTTTTTTTTATTTTAAGCGATTAATTTCGTGTTAAATGCAAATCTTTGCAGAAGATAGATCGCTGGGAATAATGTAGGTCAATTTTTAACAGTAGTTTTGCAAGTCTTTTTTTGATATCGTTTTTATTTTGTTAATTGTTTAATTTGTTGTTGCATTTTATTGCGTATTATCTGTGTGTGTGTGTGTGAAATGCTTAATATATTATTTAATGCTTAATGTTTTGAAATTAAGATTTGCATGTCATTATTAATATAATACATCGTTTTTTTTTCTTTTTTTGATCTTGCTTCTGCGGGAAGATTCTTTGCAGAATGAATAGAATATAACTAAAACATGAAAGTTGTTGGAATGCTTGAATTTTATTTTCAACAAGCAGGATATAGATTTTAAACCAATAATGAAGGATTTATGAGAAACTTGTAACTTGGTTTAATGTACAAGATAGTACATGATAGGCTGTTATATCACTACTAAATCGCTACTAAAAATATTTATTTTCTCGTTTAAATGCCCTTAATCAAATGTTTAATAAGTACACAAATAAAATTACGCGGATGTGTAAAATCTTGCTTTCTAATCTACTGGTATTTGAATTGGTATGACGTTCATGTTTAGCGTGGTACGTGATGAGTTTTTTCGTCATAGATAGTTAAGGGTTAAATGCCTCACTATATATATATAATATGTATAAGAAACATCCGACGTGTTACAAGTAGGTCAAGCTATGACGCGCAACGGCAATCGATATAATCTAAATACGATGTACTCGCAAAGGGTGAAGTAATGCCACGGCATAAACGCGTTTTGCTAAATACGGAAGCAGATTGGATCGTTGCTTGTGCTTACCAGTGGTACCCATATTGTTATTTTACGATTAATAGAAGATAAATTCTAGCGGTTAGCAATATGTAAAGAGCTGGTTGAATATATATGAATTCTGAAAATGTGTTATTTTAATTCAATTATTTTTTAAGAGAGAGAGAATTTTTATGCTTTAGCAATCTTTCGTTTTCTTTTTCTCTCCAAATGTCTAAATATGTATTATTATTTCATTTCAAGTGCAAAAGAAAAGCAACACGTTTCATCTGAAGAGAGAACCAATATTTATAAATTTGAGACAAAATTCTTCTAAAATTTGGTGCGCGAGACACTTAGAATATCTAATAATAAAATTAAAACACGGAAGAATCTGAGGATATACCGTTAAATTCTTTGTAATATACTTTGCGAAACAAAAGATATTTCTCGGATAATATATAATTCTAAGATGCTTTTTTCTTTTGCAGGATTTTTCATGTATGATCTTTCTTCAATGATCGAGCTATAATTATAAGCTTTAATAATAGCCTTGCGCCGCTATTGCGAATATTAATATTAAGAAACTCGGATAATATTGAGAAACTCTGGTAAGGCAGGTGAAGAAATCGATTCGATAGTCGCTCCTATGCACGTGATCCGCGCGCGCATGTATTCGCGGACTTGCGGCTACAACTCTGCGTAGGCGACGGTGGGTTACCTAGGACACCGTGTACATACGAGGAGTGCCGCGTTGCAGGCAACACTTTCAGCACAGTCGTGTCCTCGGTGACAGCGTCGACGGGGCCATGCACGTCCGGATAGAAGCGTTGAACAACCATGTCCGAATGACAGTTTCGAGTGCTTGAGATTAATCTACGAAGACGTAATAATCGAAGATGTAAATACAGGAGAATCGTCGAGGAGTGTAAAACGTTCGTGAAATGTATGCGATTTTAAATACACGAATGATTTTTCTTTTTCGGTGAACTGCATGCGATTGTTAAAAATCTTTTAATTTTAAAATTTGTTTTTTTCTTTTTTTTTATTCCGACGTGATTAAGCAGAATTGATTCTAACGTACATATAACTTTTAATTCCTAAAAGAAAGGAAATTTATTCAATTTCCGTATATTGTCGCATTGCGAGAGAACTAAGATTCCCAGACAGCACAAAACGTCCTCAGGATCATCCTGAATATGTCCAGGATGGTTCAGGATATTTGTAGGATGTTTCATCAGAATATAAAAAAGAAGTATAGAAAAAGAAATTTCTACAATTGTAAAATCTACGTTTCTCAATTCGAGATTAAATCTTCTAATCCGTAACTGTACCGTCGATTGAGTTCTTCGATGATACTAATTTTTTTTTTTTTTCTTTTTGCGTGTTATCTGACACTCACATTCAGATACCCGATATAAAGACGCGCATTTATCTCGCGATACTAAAATAAACTTATTTTGCTCTCGTGACAGAATCACAGAACTTTGATTATCTTTCTTTCTGTTGTGTGCATCACGATAATGGCGCCGCGAGTCCTTGCCGCAGCCTTGCGTTTTCACCTCGAGGCTGAACGCTATTTAAATACACACGTACACATCGTGCCGCGCAGGTGTGCGAGGACTGTCCTCCTTTTTTTCACGACACCCCTTCCTATCGAGATATATCGAGCGTCGCTATTACCGGCACCGCGTTCAAGGCGCGCGTTTAACGTCTGATAAATCGGCGATTTTTCGTTCTCCTTCGATCTGCTCCGTGTTCCTGTAATAAATTAAACCGACAGAAACGAGAAATTGTGGATCGCCTTGATTCCCTCCAGTTCTTCCTGTTCCTTCTTCTTCAAGGTTCTCTCGCCAAAGTCAATGCTCTTCTTCTCTATTTGTGATTTTTTGGATAATATTTTATGTCTCAAAACGAAAGGTCATACGCAATCTATATTTCTATAGAGTAGAAATAAGTTCTTGCATTTGTTATTTAATGTTTTTGCTCTTTTCCCAGACAGCATACAATATTTATAAAGTATGTACAAAATATTTATAATAATTATTTGAATATTTTATATTATTTATTTTTTATTTACCATAAATATTATATAAAATATTTAGCCTGTATTTTAATAATATGTGTATAAAATATTTATATATAATAATATTTTTAAAATAAATAGTAAAAATATTTATCATAAATATTATATGCTGTCTGAGTTATATAGCAATCAGTATACAAATAACACAATAAGAGTTAAAAAACTAATACTGTATTTTACAAAAATAGATTATAAGAAAATGAAGTACGGTCTTTTGTGACAGGCATTGGAAAAAGAAAAAATAACGTGTTTTTGACTTTGAGTGACTTGACAACATGCCCGAAATGACCGGATAGACACCGTTTCTTCGTCTGCCAGTCATCCCCGACAGAGGAGTCCAATGTCACGCTATTCTAACAGGTATTTTTGCAGGTCAGCGTGAGTCAATCTCGGCACCTGGAAACGTAGCGGCGGACCGTCACCTCGCGATTTAGCGCGCCGGTATGCTCCTACGTCGTCCGCCGGACTGAACTTCCTGGTACGTGAATCAGGATCGCCGGAAGCCGACCTCGTGCGGCGAGGATGAGCGCCAAGATATCGGCGGCTGGCTGCGACGGCGCGGCACAGTCAATTGTGAACCATCGTGCCGCGAGAGCGTCGCGTCCGCCGGACTGGTACGTGAATCAGGATCGCCGGAAGCCGACCTCGTGCGGCGAGGATGAGCGCCAAGATATCGGCGGCTGGCTGCGACGGCTGCGACGGCTCAATTGTGAACCATCGTGCCGCGAGAGCGTC
>NW_021853416.1:144917-168210 GCF_003651465.1 Formica exsecta
GAGCGTCGTCGTCCGTCAAGAGATCGCTGTCGCCTGGTAAGTGTGACATATCGACAATTCACTTGATAAGTTACGTATATACTTTACACACATCTATAGAAAGTATTTCTGAATACTTCTAGAAAGATAAGTCACCTTTTATATCGAGAAGTATATATATAATGTGTATAAAATTAGAAATTAATCTAAAAACTTAGTGCAAAAAAGTTGCCGTATTTATGTGTGTCATATAATACAATAAAGTACAATAAAGTGTTTATTTTTTATTAATAAAATAGAGAAAAAGTCATTATCGATTACAGTTCATTATTTTTTTTTCAAAATCAGAGAGGAAAAGAGTTATAAAATAATGTGTATAGAATGATATGTCTTGTATGTATATGTATATATTATATATACAGGACGATTCATTTTTTCATGACATTTGAATTCATGATTTAAACAACTTTTGAAAAATTGTGATATAATTTTAAAACAGAAGCTAAATATTTGCAAATTAATACAAATTAACTTATTTTGTTTCTTTTTTTACATTTTTTTATTTCTTAATAGTAAGAAACTTTGAAATTAATATATGAACCATTTCTATTCTTTGTGTTTTTAGAAATACAAGTTTATTTATTTTATTTAATACATTGTTGTGGTATTTTAGGCAATAAATAGCTTTTTGCACGAATGACATATTTATAAATTTATTTATGTAAATACATGATATAAAAATATGTTGTTATATAGAAACTGTTATATTTCATAATATAAAAATATCTTCTCTTTTATATATACACATTATTATCATTTATGCCATGTAACATAGCATTACATAGTACATAAAATCAGTAGTAGAAATTAAAATTCATATTTTTGCATGACTTTATGATTAATTATATATGCACATTGTGATATTATAAACATATAAAAATTTACAAAAGATTTTTTTTGCAAGGATTGATTGAATAAAAAGAAAAATATTTGAAAGTGTAATAATTTAATAAATTAATATTAAAAGTTTTATAATAAAACTAAATTTCTCTATTTTAAAATTAAACCTTGATCTTATATATTTTGATTCTTTTTTCTTTTTGTTAAAGTTTGATAGTCTACTGAAAAATAGAAAAAAAAATAAAATTATTTTTAGGTCAATTTTTGAATTCTTTTACCGCTATTTTTGTATTATAGTTTTGTATTTAAAAAAATGATTTCCTAACTGACGACAACAATCATCTTTTTTTTAAAGAGGAAACCCCACTTTAAGGAAAAAATGAGGTCAAGGTATTTTGCAAGTATTGGCTTTTCCTCGATTGATTATCAATCGTATGACTCATACTGTAATTTCGGGCCGCTGATTGTTGATAGCTTGACATTTACCGGATATGCATTCGTCCAGAAAAGGAATGGTTTGGAGTATATAAAAATAAAAAATAAAATAAAAGATAAATTTTAATTGAAACAGCGGCTTAGATGCTTACAACATTGATTAGATAAATTTAAAATGACAGTTTTTTTTATACTAAAAAAATGTAATTTATAAAATAAAAAATTATCAAAGATTACATAACAAATTTCTTAAGAATTTTAGAATTTTCTTACGTATATGTATATGTATAACAATATATAGCAGCAAATATTTTTTTTTTTACGACTTTAACAATCTGAGCATAAAGAGAAAATATTGCCAAGTTATAATATTTAACAAAATTTTCTCGAATATATTTCTAGCCGAAACAACTAAAATTTAAATATATATTAATAATTTATACGGATAAGAACTGATAGCGAAAGTTGTGTAAAGATACACATATATCTGTCTCACATATTTGTTAGTTCATTGAAAAATATAGATATCGCTGTGCAATGATATCGCCATCGCTTATTAAAAAAATTGCTGTCGCTGTTAAACAACGTCGCGAAAAGTTTTGCAATCCGCATACTGGAATAATGACACGCGCACATACACAAACACGATGACACCCGACGATGACGCACCATCGTCCACGTCAAGAGATTGCACGCAGTCAATCAACTCAAACAAAGGATGTATGTATGTATATACTTACGTTCGCGTTTTTTCTCTTTTCGTAGAGGCCACTGGCATCACAGAGAGATCGCCCAAGCGTGTGGCTGTTTCGGAGCTGAAATCATTTTCGGACGGAATTTCTGGCCGATTGTCACCCAGAGAACTTAGCGAGATGCCAGTTCTGACGAGAGTCTGTTCTCCTGCGACATTGCCGAGGCTCAAGAAATTTCGATTTCGACCCATCGATGGTAAGTCATGTTTCTTATTAAATCGGTAATAGGATAGATAAACTGGACAATTTATTAATTTATAATTAACAATTTAATCTTTTATTTTTGGTAAAATATCCAAAAATCGAAAGATTTTATATATAACTCTGATTTTTAACATTCTGAATCTTTAGATCTAAAGGGACGAAACGAGATTGTAATGTCTTGCATATGTATATTCTCTGAATTTTATAAATTTTTTAATTTTAGATAAGATCTTTGAATTTATATTCTTTCTTGGATTATATTTTTTACTTACATTTTAAAATATTTATATCTTTCAATTTTTACACTCTTAAATTATTTTGAATTTTCTTCAAAACTTTAAACGCTTAAGCATTTTAATTTTTGGAAAGGCAAATATCATGATTCAAACTATGCGGCATAATAAAACAGTTATTTTGCATTTATTGAATAATAAGTAATGATTGAAATAAGTGATTTTCCTTTGAAGAATGATTCGCTTTTTTCGTAAAATCATTGATAAAATTCTTAAGATGGGTATATCATTATTAAGGAAATAATATCAAATCTCTATCACACACAATTATTAAAAGTCTTATATAAATTTTATCGACTGTTTTATGCGAAAGATTCCTCTTTGTGCTATTATTTTTACTACGAAAGATTTAAATAATGTTTTTAATTTCTTCTCAATCACATTTGTGGGTGAAATTTCATTGAGCTTTCTCCAACATTATTTATTGAATTCCACAAAACTTATCATATTTTATATGCTATAATTGAATAATCTCGTATTGTAAAAATCACAAATAGAAGTTTAATATAAATATAAACATATATTACTATATAGAATTATGTTAATTATGTTAATTGAATATACAAAATTTAATTATAATTTGATCTATATAATAGTAAAATTAAAAAAGTTTAATGAAAGATCTAGAGAGAAAGACACTCTCAAGAGCAAACATCGAAGCTTTCATTCTGTTTGATAATTGCGAGACACACTATATAGCACGTATTATCTTATACATCGTACTTGAGCGAATCGTATTTTATCAGGCTGGTTTTGTGACGTCTCTACCGATATAGTACATATGTACAAAGACGCCTTATCAGCAGCGGCAGCGGGTGTTACGTGTTACTATAAGCTGCCGTATCCGAGTTCGTGTGTAAATCGCCATTATTCTCGACAAACAATAAACCCTCTATGGTGATACGCACCCACGACTCGAAAATATCGAGAAATCGCGAAAAGCATATAACATTCTGCTCGCCTGGCATATTCTCACATCGTTAACTTAAAACTTAAATAAACAAAACGTCGAAATAATGAAATTTTTAACGTTTGATAGAGTATACATCGATAGAGTAGATTTGTAAAATATGCCGAAGACCTGATTTTTGATAAGAAACGAAGCATGGAAAAAATTGTGGAAAACTCGAGAAGCATAAAATTACACTTTTGTCAAGAAAACTAGAAATTATGAAAATTATTATATATATTTTTTAAATATTTTTTGTTTTTGTTTTTTTTTTGTTACGAAAAATGTAATATTTTAGTTTAATGATAAATTTTCTGGCACGTTTTATAAATCTGCTTTATCACGCTTACGCGATAGTTTCATTAAATAAAAATTAATTGTTTCAAGGAACTTGAAACTTATTTCGCTTGTTTTCTCGATTCTGATGTCATGAGTATCAGATAATTGATATGATCATCGGCGATGTTTAATTATCGTTGTATATCACTGAATATACGGCGTACACATCAATTAATATCAATGTTACTCTTTCTGATCTTTACAATTTTTGAAACTATGAATTCTTAATGATTTTATTACAATGAAATTAACAATGATTTTATTAGGATGCTTTGGTAATCTTCATATCAATATCTTTTATTTTTTGTTTTTGTTTTTTTTTGTTACGAAAAATGTAATATTTTAGTTTAATGATCAATTTTCTGGCACGTTTTATAAATCTGCTTTATCACGCTTACGCGATAGTTTCATTAAATAAAAATTAATTGTTTCAAGGAACTTGAAACTTATTTCGCTTGTTTTCTCGATTCTGATGTCATGAGTATCAGATAATTGATATGATCATCGGCGATGTTTAATTATCGTTGTATATCACTGAATATACGGCGTACACATCAATTAATATCAATGTTACTCTTTCTGATATTTACAATTTTTGAAACTATGAATTCTTAATGATTTTATTACAATGAAATTAACAATGATTTTATTAGGATGCTTTGGTAATCTTCATATCAATATCTTTTATCTCTGAGAATCTGTCTTTCTTGTCTATAAATCTTTGGATTTTCGCAAATATTACATATCTTTAAGGCGCGAAAGAACGTAAATGTTCGCAGTTACCGAACTATTCATGCACGTATCAACATTTTCCCACAATATTCAAGTCAAAAAAGAAGAAAAAAAAATAGATGTTTTGAAAAACATTTACTCTAAGATTTTGGTGCTATCTTAACATAAATAATTACAACTCTAAAGATCTTTATTTATTTTTATCCCTACATACAAGCGAAGGCGTCTAATAAAAATACAGCCATTTAGATGTATACATATAAAGAAATAAGAGAAAAAAAAGCAAAAAGACAAGGAAAATCGTATGTTTGCAGCATCAATGGGTGCATCGATCGATCAGTTGCATGTGAGTGGTAAACTGGAACCTTCCGCATACGAGGACATCGTGCGTGAATACATATGTTTATCGCTCGTTCGATCTGGCTGATGCCCGCGTGTATGATGTCAGACTCTATCTTTGGTACACGGAATTTTAGATAACTACGCAAACGCACTACATGAACTTTCTGCGAGAGGACGAGGGGGTTGGTTGAATGTTTGAATCTTTTTTATATGTGCTGGATAGGTTCTTGAAAATCTCTAAATTAGATCCCTAAATTTTTCGATCTTTGACGCGCATTTGAATCTTGAAGTTTTCGGATTCTGAGATCGTTAAGTTTTTAATTTTTTGAGAAACTTAAGTTTTTGAAATTTATATACATATAAAAGTATTTAGAATTTTTTATATTTTCGACGATTTATAGAATTTTTGATTTTTGTAATTTAGAATCATTGAATCATACCGTTTAATTCGATTTTAATACACGTTGTATTTTTATATTTTTAAAAATTTGTATGTCGAAATTTCACGATTATAAATTATTGGATCTATATATTTTCCTATCTAATTGGTTTTGTGAATTTTAAAGATATTTTTGAGAGATGCAGTTTCTAGATACGCAAATTACATTATTCTGTAAATATTTTAGAGGTAAAGAGAGAGAGAGAGAGAGAGAATAAGAGACGCGAAAAAACTGCGTCACGAACTAATAAAAACAGTTTCATTCATTTCGTTTATTTAGGACTTATGTTTCCTGTCTACGTAAGCATCGCGTAAGCATCGAAGAATAGTCGATTAAATTTTCAGAATTGGTTATCATATATAAGTATGAACGCGTCAATGTCATTATAACGCAATCTTATCTTTTCCCTGGTCAGATTAATAGAAGGATCTAGGATTGCATCGATTAATCGTGATAAAAAAAACAAATCCGAGGATTTCATAATTTCATAATAAAAAAAAAAAAAGAATCATCACACGAGATAATGCTCAGATCCAAAAGAAAGTTCAAATAGCTGTTAGAGAAATAAAATTCGCCGCGGATTCACCTGAGAAAACAATACGCATGTGTTAATCGTGCTCTCGAGTTTTTTTTTCATCTCAGCTTGCGCATATAAAACATGTAAAAAACGTTATTCCGTGTGTGACAAAATTATCGAGCGTATCGAAATAAAGCGGTTGATTAACGTCAAGAAATACTATACAATATTGATTATCGGAAATAATTGACGAATAATTAATCCATAGTCTATGGAACGAACCAAGAAAACATGCGATACAAATAGCTTTCTTCTTTACACTACTCGTAATTATTCAGATACACTTCAGTTCTATAACTCTTTTAAAGGCTAACTCTGTGTTCTCCATATTTAAACAGATTTTTTTTTAACCTTTCCATGTTTTACTCTGACGTATTTTCTGTATTTCATTTATATTTTCATCAGATAGCACATCATTTCGTTGGCGTTGGCTATTTTCGTGTGGCAGCGATTTAAATTAAACTCATAATCTAAATATACAAAGTGTCTCAGAGATTAATCGTACTTTTGCGTTTCTTTAGTCAATTTTGAATCGGCTTTTTTATAGAATTTTTATGGCTATCGATAAGTTTTGAATTTGGTATAACCCATTGAATTTCGATAATGCTTGTTCTTTTTTAATGATTTTTCATTAATAATTAATATTTTTGTCTTACATTTAAAAAACACAGAAAAACTAAAAATATTTTTTTAAATGTATTTTAGATGCTGCGATAAAAATATTTTTCTTAAAACTTTTCGGAGATTGGATAAATTTTCGATTTGTAGTATTTCCGGATCTTTAGATTGAAAATTCTTTCACTCAGAGATGATACTATAAATCATAGCCGCCATTTGCAAATTTGGATGGAGAAATTTATATGTTGGATGGCAGATGGAAGTGCATCATAATGTATATAATACAAATTTTGATATATGGAATATGATCATATCATAAATTAGGAATAAGGAAACAATTTTTAGTCTTTATGATTGAACAACTTCTCTTAATCTCTTATGTATAGAACGTAATTAATTACAATCTTTCAAAATTGCCTTTATCATCATTTATCATACGATAGCATGTTATTATTATTCAGAATTAATATTATTCAGAAAAATATGAAAATATATAAAGAATAATCTTTTTCCAAGTCGTGAAAATGACAATAAGTTGAAATCGTCAAGACGGCAAAATGCTAATGTGATAAAGAACTCGGTGAGACCATTTGATATTAATATTCGAAACGCCGACGACTGATATCGATCACGTGGAAGCCCCTTTACGTCTCTCACATTGCTATAGTTCTCGCGTGTGATATCTTGGTAATACTATTAATATTCAAAATACTGAGACTAACATTGATCGAACGTGCGTTAGGAACTATTTTCTCGGTACGGCAGTGCCGCCGTGGCGTAATGTGTATCTCGAGACACCGGTTGTATGAACGTACAAGTGTACACAATACATGCGCGTGCACATAAAGCGCGTATGCTCGCGCCGTCGACGGATGAGTCATCTCGAGCGCGTTACACGCACGATGGCGCAGAACTTCCTTTTTTTTTCACGATCGTCAATAGTTAATGTTGCGTACAACAGATCTAGAAGTCGAGAAATTATTTCTCGATAAGAGAATTTTAATACGTGAAAATAGGCTGAAAAACCTGGTACACTTGTAAAGATTGTCGTTTTGAAACTCCAGAGATAAGAACTCTATGAATTTAAAAATGCAATAATGTTAGAGAGATACGAGAAGTTAAGAATTAACTGTGATACATATCGAAACATTAAATTTTTTTTTTTTGAATTCTACGGTGGAATTGAAATTATATATACGAGTACGATCCTCTAGTGGCAAAACTCTGTTAAAACTAACCGAAAAATATTTCCCATCAGAAGTTTCTCAAATCCCCGAAGAAATATATGGTGTCACTCTGTGCTTATATCTTCCCAAAGGAAAAGAAACATAGAAAGCAAGTACATATATACGATGTTAATTTATGTACACACCATATTGCGATATATCATACATACCAAAAAACTTTTAAAATAAATAATTTTCAGCAAGTTACTATAATTATTTGTGATTCTTTTTTTCATTAATCTTTTTTTTTTTTTTTAATAAAATTAAAGATACACTCTTTTCTCTACGAAAATTTTTTCTTGTCAAAAAAATTTCAAAATAGATACAGTGGACTTTATAGCCAACCAAAAAAGTATATTATTTTCATTTACTGATAAGATATTATTTTTTTTACGAATGTATATTTAATAATAATAATAATAAATAATTTTTTCTCTTGCAAAAAACCAATATTGAAAAGATTAACGTGCATTCCAATGTAAGCTAGGTTTGGTATGAAGGGTTAAATTACGCTCCTGCGCAGAGCGTTCCACGACCCCCTTCACCCCCGTCGCGGCCCCGGCAGCGTTCTCCACTCTCCTCTAATGTGGTTCTCCGCTCTCCTCGTCGCCGGCGAACTCGTCGTCGTCGTCGTCGTTGTCGTCGTCGTCGTCGTCGTCGTCGTCGTCATCCGCGTATCGCGCCGCGCTTAGACTGGCTTCTCTCCCTCAGTCTTCGCTCGCCGGCCGTTGGCAGAGGATCTAGTATCGATCGCGCTCTCGCGATTGTAGATCTTCCGTGTCGTATACCTCGCGCATTTTTGCCATTCCCATGAGAAGCATGTTGCTCCGACGTGAGCATCGCGGGGTCCTTCGGGCCCACGCGATCGCGCTCTCTTGAGACCCGTGACGTCATCCCGATGGTCCATCTCCTCACCAACATCCTTCTCTTCCTGATCCTTTCCTATCCGATCCTTGTAAGATCACTCTTATGGATGGTATCGCGTCGGGAGTGCGCAACATCGGGCTTTTACATATAACACTTTTCGAGCTTTTTCGTTCTCGAATGTGTAAGTCGAAAATTGGGACGCTCGGGCCACCGTTGGATTTCTAAACAGCGGACCGGACTTTTCGGTTCCTGGACATGTAGATGCAAGGTGTGTGTGTGTGTAATCATATGGAATGCACGTACTCTGGGATTTTCAATTCTCTGGGGATTTCAAGTATATCAAGATTCTGCGATTGAAATGTTTCTTTCAATTTTTAGAATCTTAGATGTATATAAATCGAAAACTGAAAAACGCTGAATTTTCATCTCTATCGTATTTTTACATAGATGTAACTGAAATAAAATATTCTCTCAAGTATTTTCCACAAAAATATTAAGTTCTGTAAATATCATTCGAAATTTTATAATAAAGACTTTTTCATACTCCAAAGTACAAAGTTCGACGTTTTTTTCAATTTCGTTAAGCTTTAGCTCTTTGGATTTTTTCTTGAATGTGTCTATTTAAAGAACGTAGATAGCGATAGGACTTTTTATATATTGAAATTTTCGATTTTTAAATGTGTGTTTTTATCGTGTCATTTATTCATGTATTATGTCACGTATAAATTTTGTAGAAATTAGTTAACTTTTTAGTAAAACTTTTAGATATGTTTTCCATAGAACATAATGCTAATATGGGAATTTTTTTGTATGTATAGATTTAATAATCTGACATCTAAATCCTGCAATTTTCGAATCTTCGAATGCTTAATCGAAGCAACTATTTTATTCGTTTGCAGATGTACTGGATATTTTAATTAATTGCTTTAATTAATTGCTATGTAGATCAGGAATGTAATTGTGATGTAAATGAAATCTAATTGAGATGCTTGGCTCTCAATTTTTTAGATCCATGAATGTTTAAACTAAATGTAGGATATGCTTGAAGCATATTTTTAAATAAATTAATTTTTTAATTGACGATCTTTACATTCATTGAAAATATACAATTGGATCAAGACTGGAGCGAGATTTTAAGTTATTATAAAATAATAAATAAATATTCATGAAAATTTATAATAAAAAATTTTTTAGAGATTTCTTTAAACGTTCTCAAAAAGTTTGTACATTTTCTGTTATTTTACTATAATTTACCACACACACACACACACACACACACGCTCTGATGCAATTCAAAATATTTGATATAAAACTTTAGATTATGCTTGAAGATTGAAATGAGATAGACGCGATGAAATTAATTCGAAGAAATTATCGTTCTTTTCGAGCGAATGAAAGAACGCAGAGTATTCCGCATGATGGCAGGTGTTTGTGCTACACCTGTCCGCAGGTTGAATGTCTTGGTCAGGTTACGAATAGCGATAGTCTGAAACTAATATCTTATCTTAATTTTAGTCAGCATAGCAAAAAATTATTTCATTTACAACGCAATTTATCTACTAAAACTATCGGGTTAGTTCTCAATGATTCCAATAAATATGTGAATCAATTTTTCTTGAATATATAAACGTTTAGCCATTATTCTTCACGATTTTTTAATCTTCACAATTTAATACTACTATGGATAATAAAGTTCTAATACGGATAATAAAGTTCTATAAACGCTATTGATGCAAAATATATCCAAAGTTAACTAAAACGATAATGGAAAATAATAAAATATTAATACTTAAAACTTGCCTCCGTAAAATTTTGTACGAAATTCTTTAACTTTTGCTGAGCAGAAAATGAATTTATGAAAAAACTCTAATGGGTGGTATGTGAGTATTATTTATATCTAGGAGATGTCTATATATAAAATAATTTATATTTTTAATTTATTTCCCTCTTAGAGTAAAGCTTACTGAAATTAATTGAAAATGGCATTATTTGTTTACGGATTTTAAATTTGAAAGTTTAATTCATAGTTTTTTATTTCTTAATATGAAATATATAACACTTTAATTATATAAATGTTAGTTTAAATGTTTTTTTGTTTCGAAACATATCTCAAGCACCAAATATTTTTTATACTCGTATTTTAATAAAATTATTACTGAATAATTTTGTATGTGCGTTTCTAAAAAAGTAACATAATGATATCAAGTCTTTCTTCTTAGAAAGTTTCCATATGTTGATTTTATGTAAATTAATATTTCCGCTATTGACTTTTTGCAAGTAAACGTTGCTTCAACAACTTTCTCGAATTGTTTGATAATGCCTATTTAAACGACCACACTCGTAAGAGATATCGACAGATTGCGAGGGTATCGGGCCCATCGCTAGTCACGAGGTCCCACTTGCCGCTCGAAGCGTCGAATTCCACAACGTTTACTCATTCGAAAGAACGAACTCTCGAAGACTTCTCGGGGCCGGAGAGAAACTTCGATGGCGGAAGAGAAGTGGGAGAGCGGTCGGACGGGAGAGAGGTCGGACGGGAGAGAGAGAGAGAGAGGGAGAGGGAGACAGAGTAACCGATAGTTTAATCGGCCGTTGATTCTAACCGAGTATTATTCAGTTTGATCTAATTCAAACGGCTTTTCTCATAATTCAACGAGAATCTCATACTTTTCAAATAAATTGAAAAGTATAAAAATTTAGACAAACATGAAAAGAAGAAATTAAAAAATTACAACCTAATTTACGAATCTAAAACCTAATGTTATTCATATTTGAATTGATACAGTTTTGATATTTTAAGATATCTTTTGAGAGATTATAAAGAGAGGCAAAAGTGTAAGTAAATCTGAAAACTGCAGAACCCAAAGATTTTTAGGAATCTAAGATGGAGCAACACGCGGATAATATATAGACACGGCGTTATTTATAAAAATATACAAATCACATGCTAGCAAATCCCAGATGTATCACGTAATTTCTAAGTTAGTACATCGTCGCTTACAACAGATCTTTCGTAATGCTCGAGACATTGGTCGTCGTCCAACTGCCAAATTAGAATTGTAACTAACTAAAAGAATAAAATAACGTAAGGAATCGAGAATTCAAAGATATGACAATCTCTGCTGTGTTTTTAAAATATAAAAAAAAACGTTAGAATATGCAAAATATTTTTAGTAAAGTATAAAAATTCTTAAAGCGCAGGATATTTTGAAAACCAATACTTCGTTAAACTGAATCGAGAATGGACTTGATACTAGTTTATCAAATTAATTTAAACTATTGTTCTCGTTTTAATTTAAAATAGAAATAATTGCAAATATGGGAAAGAGAGAGAAATATGTATAAAGATCAAATAAAAAAATATAATGAAGAAATAAAATACATTTTTGTAATATTTTACATTTGATTTAATCTTAAAATAATAATCATGAGAGATCAAACAAATAAAAGTCTTTTTTCTGTTACTTATATAAAATAGAAGTTATTTAAAATTTGTTTCTCTTCTAATCCATTATTTTATTATTTCTGTTAACGTTTCCGCAAATAAGCGAATTTTAAATCTGGCAATATACGAAAAACAATCGCAAATGGCGAACTACAAGAAATATGAGAAACACGCGAGTAAAGAATGCGCGAATACGGAGCTTCTGTTGTATTAACTGATGTAAGGGAAAAATTTTGACAACAATTGCTGACGTATCGCAATTATTGATGTTTCAGCGTCGACCGCAGGACCGTGCCACGACGTGAGCATCACCGACGTGAACTCCAACCATCATCATCACCATCATCATCATCCCGAACACAACCAGCACGACCATCGGCCTCAAGACCGAATTCCATCGTCCTCCTCGATGTCTACCTTGCTATGCTGCGAGCCAGTATCGGCTGGTCGGCCTCGGGCCAATCTGAAACTCGTGCTGAATCGCAGCCTGAGCGAGCCAGGACCGAGTCCTTGTGCCTTCCCAGCATCGTCAACCGCTTCACCGATCGGAACCTCCGTCGTTAATAACAATAGCAATCCCACTGTACCCTCGATTATTATCGACGAAGAAACGAACGGTGACGATAACAACGACGACGTCCACCGCCGTGGCTTCCATCACCTCCACTATCATCATCATCATCATCATCACCATCTCCATCACCTTCACCATCATCAGCACTTGTCGATAACTACGAAGCGTTGCAAACTGGAGACCGCTAGTCTGCCCAACAGTCCCTGCGGGGAAAACGGCACCCTTCATCGTCAGCTGGTGTTGAGCAAGACCCGCGTCGTCACTTCCGACGATCTCGCTCAGCGTCTCGCGCGTCTCGATCGACCCTCCGCCGTTCCGCCGGTGATTCTGGACTGCAGACCGTTCATATTATATAATGTCAATCATATACGCGGCGCAATCAACGTTAACTGCTCGGATCGTTTCAACCGACGCAGACTCCAACTGGGGAAAGCTACTCTCGCCGATCTCGCAACTGCTCGCGAGGGCAAAGAGCTGCTCAGGAGGAGACAGTTTAAGGAAGTTATAGTGTACGATGACTGCACCGATGACCTGGAGCATTTGCCCGTTCAACATCCATTGTTTTTGGTACTCGCCGCCCTTGTGGATGACGATCGGGAACCTGCTCTGCTAATCGGTAAGTACTCTTGTTTTTCTTGATTGTCTGGCTGATATTCTGATTCAATAGAGTGACTGTATTGCGAAGCTCTCAACTCTTTATTATAAAGAGATTGGATTGTGAAGCGATAAATCATATGAATTTTCTTCTCTTTCGTACTATAAACATTAAAATAAATTACACATTGGGATATAATCTTCAGTAATATTCTAAAACCATTTATTATTGTATTAATGCTTAAGAATTAAGAGGTACGATAAACTACTTGTTTTTATTTATAAAAAATATAAAATTTGATATATAAATTATCAAATTATAATTATTAATTCTTATCCGAAAGCTCTCGCCACAATATGAAAGATTCGAACTGAAAAATGAGATTCGTAGTATACGTCAGATAGATTGTTATCGCTATATTTGCTATGGTTTAAATTTAGTTTTTGTCATATACTCTGATGGCCAGATGTGCTCTTTGTGTTATCGAATATAACACAACTGATAGTGGCAAGATAATGGTGTACAAAGATATCAGATCCACAACAACAATACATCTTAGACAAATTTCACAGTAGATAGTGTAAGGTGAATTGTTACTTGAAAATATACGGACGAAACTAGAAATTTCCTCAAGTTTCTTTGCAAATAATTTTTCAAATACGCGCAAGAAGAACGCACGAGAAGATCTAAAAATGCGTATCTAGATATTTAAAAATGAAAGGCTACAGGAATATAAAAACTGAGAATAATATTAACAAAAATGATATCTTTAACTTTGCAACGTTTGGAAATTTTGAATGTGGATATTAAACTTAGACGTTTAAGCCTTAACATTAACATTCTTCAATCTTTTTTCTTAAATCATTGGATTTTTAAATCTTTTAATCTTGGATTTTATTACTTTTATTTTTCATATATTGAATATTTTCGTATTTAAAAGAGAGAGAATTTGAAACTTATCAATTTCACTAAACGATCTTAAATAGATACAAAATGAATATGTTGAAGACATACACATCTCTAAAATTACACACAACATATAAGAATAATATTAATAGTTTTTAGAAACAGAAAAAAATTTAAACAAAATTGCTGTATAAAATTTATTAATACAAATTAGTACAAGAATAAATAAATTATGTTATAAATTATCCAAAAACTTGGAAACTTATTAATACGACGAGACTCTCTCTATCTCTCTCTCTCTCTTCTTCTCTCTCTTTTTTATCGACATTAAGCCTATAAATTTAAGATAAACTCTCACGATGATCTTTACACACGAAAAACTATTGGTAATTAATTAATATTGGTCTGTTCTTGCTGATTTTTTTTTTTTTGTAGTGCGGAATTTGTTTACAAAAGCGAAAAGACCATGAAACAGAACGAACTGTTTGTCGTCTATCCGGTCCTCTATGTAGGAGTGGGTCTCTAGTTTTCGGAAATAACGATGATGCGAGTGCGATATTTCTGCCGGCCGCCAATCGCGCGTCGAAACTTTTACGCCGAAATCATTCTCTCCTGCTATTATTTTTGTTGCTCATTATATGCTAATAATTTCCCGCACTTTTTCCACGATACGCTATTTTCAGATTATAATTTGTTTTCTTAACAATGCATTCTGTAGCGATTGTCAGTTTCACATTTCTATCTTAATTTTTCCCTTTGATTTGATAAATTTTGATTTATTAAAGAATGTTAAGCTGAAATAAAAAGAAAGAAGGGTAAAAAATTTCTGTTTAAAAACGAGATGAAGAAGAAAAGATTCAGCATTGAAAGAGGCTATACATATTGCTTTTAAGTGATTTGTATTGAAAGAAATATAATAATTTTTATTCATTTAATATACTTTTTAAATACTTTTTTATCAATATATAGACTTCATATTTGGAAAGATCACAATCAATAACATAGAATAAATTTAAATTTGGAACTAATTTTTTTTTTAAGAAAATCTTTGATGGATGCAAAGGGCATCACAAATTAAAATTAGAAGAAAAATATTTATTTATTTCAATTTTACAATTTTATGTTTCTTTTTCTTGTTTATTCAGTTTATATTTTTGCTTTTCATTTTTTCTTTTTAGTGAAAGCAAAAACAGCATAATTTCATTTTAGATTACGCATCCTTCTGACGTAAAGAACTATTTACTCCCGAGAATTTAAGAATGACGCAGGCAGCTTCTCGTACAATTCGAATAAGTACAATCAAATTAATAAATCAAATATATCAAATTCAGATAAAGCACATTTAAAGAATATTACTTTTCTCCGTAAGGAAAATCTTAATAGATATTTAAGATCGCCTTTATCCATTAATGTATAAAATTAATATATGTATAAATTAATAATATAAAAATATCACTTAATAATTTTAAAAGTCGAATGGGCAATAGTAAATAGAATGTTTATTTTAATAAAATTTCAGATTTATAAATATTCTCGGTTACGCTTTTAATCTGTGAAATCGGAGCGTTTTGCGAGAGAAGGTAGTGATTTTATTGGGAAATGTGCTCTTATTAGATTCCACGTAAATCTCGCGACATAACGTATGGCAGTTGGGAGATAATTCAAAGGAATCAAGGAAGAAAACGCAGACGACGAACCGTTCGAACGCTTGACGGCGACGACGACGGCGACGACGATCACGACGATCACGACGATTTATAAATATAAATAAATATAAAAATTTGTATACAGTACTAATATAATTAGGAAATTATCAATTTATTTGAAGATATAATAGTCAATTTTGAGAGAAAATGGTAGCAATAATAATATCTAAAATATAAAATTTAATTTTTAATTTTTCAGATTTAATTATTATTTTTTTTTTTTTTTAATCAGCAATGAGCGCAACGACGTCATTTTGTGATATCAATTTGTCTTGGCTAGTTATTACATAATTAGTAACGATTCGCGGTCGCCTATAAACAACGAGACCAAAGCATCGCGTGGCTCGTTTTGGCGAGGCTAATGCGTGCGTCTGGTCTCCCGGTCGGTCCCGATCGCATTTTTCTCAGACGACAACGACGACGACTACGACGTTGAAAGCATGAGTCACCGTGTATATCGACCCTACGGCATGTTTACGCTGGCTAAGCGCACGAACAGCCATATGTCAAAATCACGATTGCATAACGCATCCCCCGCGTTGTCACCGCCATGGAGTTTCACTCTCTTTCGGAATATTTAGATATGAGTCAGTTGCGCGGATTATGAGATTTTCCTATCAGCGCGACCTTACCTCTTACAGGTGTGCCAGTATTTCCTCGCTTCGATATAACTTACTTTCGCTTGAAAAAAATCACATAGATTGAGAAGAATGGGCTGAGACTGTAAAACAGATTTTTGCCAGTCTGTAAAACTACGCGTATTATTGAAAAACTGTGTTTTATTTTTCACTAAAAGTGGGAGCGGACAGTTTCCTGTAATTTATAAAAATTTGATATTTATTGAATTATTAATCACAAGCTATTTGTTTTCATTGTCAGTATAGTATATTATTATTTAATAACATCGGCAAAATTTGCAGATAACATTTATAGCTTCAGTCTAGCGGACGTTTCAATTATTTCGCAGCTATATCTTTGTACTTAGGTACTAGAAATAACTTTAAATACTGTATTGTGTATGTATATAACTTGAATTTCAAACTAAGAGTCTTATAGTGTGACTTGACTCTATTTCTGAAATCAGATGTGCATAACATTATTTTTGAAGTAAAAAAAAAGAATATAGATACAAGATAATAAGAGAACGAGAATTGCAAAGATTCATAAATATTGTTGATAATAAAAATAAATTAATAAACTAATAATAATAATATAATAATATGACAAGTATGTGTGTGTCACATAATTTATTATTATTATATGTAAATAATAAGAAGTATAATAAAATATACAGAACGGCGATTAATAAAATAACGATAAATTTTTAAATTATACGATTATAAGATTGAATATATTAACATACTCGTATATTATACGAGATAGTAAACGTTTTGGAACGTTTAGAGTCAATAAATGAAGCCGAACTTGAAGCTTAATGAATTAGTCATCGCTCTCCAAAGCCCGGGGGTTGCTGTATTTTTTCCATTGTACGCTTTTTCATCCCCCTTCCATTTAAGGGTGCGATGAGGAGGTAGTCTAATCGAGGGGGAGCGTGCGCCTCAGAACAACGTACAACGCATCTGGATCAGCTGTCGATGACGATTATTACGTATGAGTCATCCGATACACAGCTCGCTTTAAAATGTATCAATGACTAACGCGCGTCCAGCTCACAATCGTTCCAGTCCCTCTTGCCCCCTTACCCTTCGGATCCCTTTGTGCCGTACCGGCGTGATTCAAGTACTAGTAGGATCGTGATGAAGGATCTAAAAATACGGGGTGTCTGGTGACTTAGCTTCGCCTCGTAACTGCTCATAATCTCGTTTCCACGATATGAAACAAAAATGTCACTACGAATATACAGGTATGGGTATGTTTCGTTATCGATGACACAGACTGAACAGTATCCCAGAAACAAGATAATTTTATAAAAATGACAAGTCAAAATGTAAAAAAAAATTTTTCATATGAAACTTTATTTTCGAGAGAATTGAATTTGAAAATGCTGGTATAACTTTTAAGCCAATATAAGTTTTATAACACTGTGTGCCAGAATTAATGAATTAATTTCAATAGCCACTATCAGAATATGGATAAAAGTACAACTCTATTTAAAAAATGGAAATAAAAAAAATTTTAGTATTTTATAAATATTATAATTTGGCAATTATTTGCTATTATTTTATCAATAGAACATTTTTTATATTAATATTTTGTTAGTCTTTGTTAAAATACTTTAAACGGTTTAGATCGCAAACTGATTAAAAGTTATGCGAATTTAAAAAGAAAATCACAAAAAAATGTGTTATATTAATCTCCTGATTTTTCAAACTGTTTTCTTGAAAGAACAAAGCGTGTAAAAATTTGTCATGTAAAAAATTTTATTCTACATATTTGATTCTCTTATTTCTTCATGTATTATAATATCATCACTTTCTCGATTGAATCATCTTATACCTATTTGCATACAAGTGAACGGCGGCTGAAATAAAGTTCTAGCGTTACAAAACCGATGCATATCCGCATACTCTTCGCTGGGAAATGTAAACGGCATATTGATGGTTAATGATATGACACGTGTCATAGAGCACTACATTGTTTGCTGGTTTACGTTTCACTGACGCGTAACCTGCTAGCTTATTGTGAAACGAAAAATAAAATCCTTAAGCTATGACACAGAATACACTAACAATAAGAATGCTTAAAGATTATAAAGACATAGAAATTTAAAAGTATAAGTACTTATTGTTAGCCTTGTAAAAATTTTAAGTTTAAGATCTGACTTTATCTTTATTTGCTTATATATATATGGATATTTATTTATAAAGAGATTACATATGACATATGTCATTCTTTCTTCTAAAATCTAAACTTAAAAAACACCACCAAGAAAAAAAATACAGTTATGGTGTAAGCAATTAACTTAATTGATCGATGAATCAATTCATTATTGTTTATATTTTTCTATAAGTTATAAAAATTATACACATATACACACGAAAAAACTGAATATTCTTCTAATTTAACATGAAAAAATAGATTAAACATCATAAAAATTATCTCGTCAAATTTAAGCAATTTCAGTCTCTGTCGAATTTCGGTAAAGTCAAACATAGCAAATTCCGCAGTAATCTTTATAGACGTATGGTGTATTCTACACCACCGACATTGTAATGCGGTGCAACCATCGTCAGGCACGAAGTGTTAATCGGCCATCACGAGCAACACATTCAGACATTCGGTCATTGACTCGGATTCCCTCTGAAAATATCGGATGCGGGAGGACGAGTAGGAGGAGGAGGAGGGAGAAAGGGATACAGAAAGCTACTGAGAAAAAGAAAGAGAGAGAGACAGAAAAGAAAGAAATGAGGGTCGTGCGGGGTTATTAGCGTGAGATGAATCAGCGCGGACGCCACGCGGACAAGACAAAACGAGCGACCGTACGTCCTTCGAACTCGTTGGAATTTCCTTGAGACTGGACGAGAGTAAGCGAACGAGCGAGCGTGCTATGCCGTGCTATGGTTTCCTACTACGCTTCACTCAGATGAGTCAGTCGGTCGGCATGATTCCGCGAGTTATTCGTGGCGGGAACGGAGACAGCGTGTAGCGATCCCCGCGCACGTCTGTCGGCCTAAAATAAGGCCCGCGACCGAATCCGCGGATGATCTTTCAACATCATCTCCGTTAGGTCGGATTCACCCTTAAAACACGCACCTTTCCAGCCAATCGCGATTTAACACCGTTAATATACTGATGTTAGTCAGGTTGCGGAAAATGTGAAATTTTTTTGATCGATTTTTTCATAATAACATTATTAGCATTAGATTATAATGGGCAATGTTGTTTCTGATTTACCGGTTCTTTTTTTGTCTATATTATAGCTAAGTCTATAGAGAGTCTATTAAAGATATCTATCTCGGTAAACAAAAGATTGATTAATTTCTCATCAAGAGTTATATATCTAAGAAAATGCGCTAACACACAGTTCATTAAAAGTAGATGCTAATAACAATATTATCTTTGTCATGAATAATTCCAGTTTTATTGTCTTAGCATTTATATTTGGTGATCACTCAATGACGTCAGATTCATGGCGATTACGATTCTTGAAAGCAGAGTATTTCCCGAATTTCCCGACGACTAATTGTAAACATATATGCGCTCATTATTAGTCATAGTAATCGTTAGCAGATTTTAATTCGATGTCTGGTGACGATATCCATTATTTATGTCATATTTTGAAAATTTATAGAAAAATATACTGCAATAAATTCAGGACTTATCACAATAGGAAAACAACAACGTATAAATTGCGTTATTTTAAAATTAATTGTCGAAGAAACTAATTGTAAGAATTTTTAAAATTTAATGCTTCTAAAGAAAGGAACATAAGAGAAATATATATATATATATATATATATATATATATATATATATGTACGTATGTATATATATGTAAATATATGCTCGAATAAATTAGAATTCTGAAATCTTTACACGCAAAAAAACACACAGACAAAATTTATACTTTTAAATTCCCTTTACAGAAATTTAAAAGTTATAGAGTTTTGAAAAAATTAAAAGTGAAATCTATATTTATATAAATAGATGTTTTATTGATAATTAATATTTTATTTATTTTGATTAGACAAGTATTTTTTATCTAGATGCATCTAGATTTTTGTTCACAATCAGTAAGAAACACAGGATAATCTGAATTACCCGTACTTTTTTTATTTACGCATTCCTTGATCTTAAAAGACTTGATCATCTTGATTTTGCTCTGAAAGGAAGAAAACCAAGATGTTAAAGAATGCACAAACAGATAAAAACTTTCATGTTTAAGATAGGAAAAAAAAATAAAAAAAAAAAATGAATTGATTAGATAAATAGTTGTTTATTAGCTATAATATATTACTTATATCATATTTGTAATAGAAAATTTCTTTGTAGCAACTCTACAGCGTAATGCAATTCCAAATATTACTTTGATCTTTCGATTCTTCGAAAATACGAGATGTATGAGAAACGAACAACTCGCTCGGTAAATCTTGCTAAATTAAAAAAAAAGGAAGGAAATTACGTTTCAAACAATTTTCTTTTAAAGTCAGTAAAGAGTAGATGTGATTACTTAAGATGACGATTTCTATTGATTCACAATGCAATGTTGAACCCTCTTGCAGGAAAAAAATCCATGATCCTATAATTTTTCGCTTCCGACATCATAATCTGATATGGCTACAATGAGAAGCTAGGAGCTTTAACAATAGTGTGCTTTTATATAGAATCCAGCAGTGTCATAGTGACGGAAAGGGTGAGGATCAATGTCGTTCGAAAGATAGTTAGCGACTCCCTTGATTGAACGCAGACGATACGGCAAATCGGTACCTCAGGGTCGTGCTCCGACAGTGAGTCATACTTAACCGCATCAGGCGTCGATATCAACGACATTTACGAGCGTATGTTCGACATGCGTCCTTCTATCGGTCATCGAATGACGCGCGATTGAAAACGGTCGGAGGGGAGAGTAAAGAGGGACGTGTAGGAAAGAACCGACTCGAAGTCATTTTTCGATTCTCGTGAAGATGGCTTAATCTTCTCTGTCGTGATTTAAGACCACGTGTCTAGTTCTTCGCGCTGCAAAAAAAAATATGTATTTATTATCGTATTAACGCGTTGTACGTTTTAACTTGTCCTTGTACACGCGATATTCGCTAATTACTTTACTCATACTCTTTCAACATACTCTTACAATATTATGACACCTTATTGCGCATTTACATTGATGTATCTAATTTGAATTAATATCTTTTATATCGATATCGATGCGTTTTCAGTCACGATTGTGTCGCTAGCTTTGTAAAATTATATTCAATATTATTACGTATTATTATTGATAAAAATTTGAGAATAGTTAAGAGAAAATTCCGTTTTGTAATCATTTCAAGTCATCCCCGAGTCCCGTCTGAGTCATTTGCATATAGAAATACTCGACCTCCTTACTCATTAATTAAGTCTTCGAACGATATGATTACATAATAATTTGCAATTAAAAAATGCATTGCTCGACAAAACGGTAGCTGAGGAACTGAAGAACTGTTGCCATCACGATTGTAAACTGATACATTCGTCATATTGTAAATAGAATTTTATGTACACAGGATATATATATTAATTAGTAGTATGATTCATATATCATAAGCCTCTTTTCTCTATTTGTATTTGTATAGATACTACACTACAGATTTTTTTATCTTTAGGATAATATACTTCATTCTTAATGAATTGACATTTGTTTCGCATTCACTGTATTTTAACGCGTTAATTATGAAAACAAATGCGCAAATTGGCGAGTATGTCGAGCCTATTAAAGTTGCTGTTACACTTTTTTATCACACTCATTATATTTATATTTTGGATAAAAATTTTATAATAGATATTTATCCTGAGAAGAAATTAAAGGATTTCTATGGATGTCAAAATATTGAAAATTAAAGATTCTAACGTATAGAGGAACGAGAGATTTAACTTTAATAATTTGCAAATCTAAAGAATTAAATTTGTGGAAAAGCTTTATATCGCAATATTAAAAATTTGTTTTTAATGAAAAATATGAGATTAAAAATATAAAAATTTAATAGGAAAAGAAAAGCGCAGAATCGAATAAAGTTTCTTGGTAATAGAATTGCATCGTTATCGTATGTTTTCCTGCTCTCGTTAAACTGTTCTAGGCATCTGAAAATCTAACATAAGCATCTGAGAACTTATGAGGGACGGAAAAATTCTAAGAATTCAAGTATCCTAGGTTCATCACTTTCTAAAAATGCAACGGCTTGAAAATATTCAAAACCGTAAAAAAATTCATAGACTTGTAAAATTGAAGAATTTTTCTGTGCGAATTAATTAAAATTCTCATTCTCTTCTTAATAATAAGAAAAATATGAATCAGACGTGTAACTAAGAAAGAATTTCAGATTCAGATTTACAAGAATCTAATTATATACCGTGTGTCACTTGTACGAAATGTGCATGCCGGAACACTTTATAAATTCTGCGCTGGAGCTGCACAACGTCACGCGCGTACGCAATGACGCGATCTTAAAGATCCTTGATCGTACTGATCGTGATCTAGTGCCGCGGAAGACCTTGAAATCGGGATAGAAAGAAAAAAAGAACAAAATGACGTTTCGTCGTAAGCATAATAAACGTTTCGCTTTAAGTGGTTAGTCATTGGAAGAAATTTCCACATGCGTAGATCTTTCAATGTTTAAACCTTTAGATCATTCATTTCTGGAGTTTGAATCCGCAAGTTTAATCCGAATTATCTAATTCAATTCAGCATATAATCAGTTTTAGATATCGAGAGATTTGATTAAAATAAATAAAAACTTTACTAATTAAATAATTTATAATA
>NW_021853416.1:168547-172947 GCF_003651465.1 Formica exsecta
AAATAATTTATAATAGTAAAAAGAAAGGGAGATAGAGAGAGAGAGAGAGAGAGGGAGAGAGAGAGAGAGAGGGGGGAGGGAGGGGAGGGGGAAGAGAGAGAGAGAGAAATATTTATCAAATACAAGCGAGAATTAATATATTAGAAGCTCTAAAAGCTTTATTTTTCTTATTCTTAAAATTGAATTTACTACTTAAATTATTCGATAAATTTACAAAATTACATTAATAATTATTTTTAAATAGTGTTTTCGCGAAATCTAATCGAAATGACCAGAATGTTAAAAGTAACACGCACAATATCGCGATGCAAGTATCATTGCAGCAGGTCACCCGGTATATCTGTGCATGAAAGAGTCATCTGGCTGCATCGCCACGGCGCGTAAAGAAACGTACGCGCTCAAGTCGCGTCGCATACGTTCGGCAACGTTCGGCCGCGATTCACTAACGTCAGCCGCAACTACGGCGACGGCCGACCAATCGGCACGTCGTAGGATGACTCATCCATGGCTAGGGCCTCATGTAAACTCTCTCGTGCCGTTCAGCCCGCAGTCTCCCGCCAACCGTGGCATGATTTGTATCTTGCGTTCGCACGGCAGGATCGAGCAGTGCCAAAAACTCGCTCGCGAGCATCGAATTATTGCTCCCATAAATAGCTTTCGGAACTTCTTGTTTTCGAATTTTGTGTCAAATGGTGAGGTGAAACACTGTCACACAGAGGGATCTGTATCCGGGATTCATTTTAAACATGAGAATCAGGAAGGACGCACCTTGCCTCGTGCTCCGATTGGCGCCGTACGAGAATCTCGAGTCTTGGGGTAAGCTGGATAGAGATTCCTTTCACAGCTTTTCTCGTTATTTTTTGACAGATTTTTTTTTTTCTGTTTTTACACGTGCATTTCATGCGCGCTTTAAGCACACGTGACATTACTGCGTCGACTCGCCGAAATCTTTTGGATAGAGGGGGGGGGGGGGGGCAAAATCAGTCAATGCTGAATAATTCGTAGGATTACTGATTGATTCGTTTGTCAACGTTTCGTACATTACGTTACATTTTTATTAGTTTGTCCACTTGTTGCTATGATTGTTATTAATTGATTACTATTTTGGTTTTGTATTTCTGAATCATCGTTTCGATGACGTCATGGCTGACCTAGAGAAATGTAGATATTATTTTCTCTCTCTTTCGCGCACTCATTTTATAATAAAAAATGTATCAGTTAGGTTAGCAGATATTCTATAAAAGAAAAAGATATGATATAGATCTTAAAAAAGAATAAGATATACTAATGAGATATTGTTTTCCTTAAGGAAAACTTAAGAAACTTTGATGACACATGTCGTACGAACATTAATTTTGAAAAGTGAAATAATTTATGTATATATGTATATAATATACATATATGTATAACTGATTTTTCTGTAAATTTTAGTATGAGAAGAATCGCGAAGATATAATTTACACTTTACTTGTAAACATGCCTAGGAATAATGCATATCAATAAAAAAAAAAAAGTTTTTAAGAATGCATATTAATATAAAGAATAGTTCTTAAAGATTTTAGAAACATTTTAACAAAGATTTTAATATTGATCATTATTTTATTAAAAGAAGAGAAGTCGATCTTCCATATTTTTTTTATATTATAAAATATTTATACTGATACCGTTTTACAAAGATAATATATAGTTTTTATCATGTATTTATTTTTTTATTACGTATGATTTGCTACATATGATATGAATTGATTTATTTTATTTTATTATGTGTTCTTTTATGTAAAGTATCCTAACATTATTTTGATGATGAATTTTTTAAGATTACATCGTATGCAGCTTTTTTTACGAAAATTTGATAGAAAAAAATTATTTTCGTAAATTTTTAATTTAGTGATTATTATCTTAACATTGAATCAATCGTTATTTCTTTTTTTTTAATTGCTTTTAATATTGGTAATATCTTTCTCTTATGATACATCATGTTTCTGGTTTTTCTGTTTTGTATAAATACTTGAGTCCATAACTTTTTTGTTTTCATACAAATCCACTATACCTGGTATTCTTTCTTTCTTGATATGATTATAAAAACAATAATAAAAATCTTTATACATGTATCAGAGCAAAACCTTGAATTCCATAGTCGTAAATATTCTCGAGACGCCGCTATTTCGAATTCTTGCTTAAAGACATGACGTTTGAGTAACAGGATTTTCATCGGGTGCGACGACCGTTGCGCGATTTCCGCGTAAATCACACCACCGTCTCGATTACTATACCGACCTAATTCAAGTGACCCACATATACGGCTTTTCCATAATGATTATGCGATTTCCGCGACATCGCTTCGAATGTTTCATCTTAGATTCGAGACGATTCAAGTTTATGTATCTAAGCCGCTGATTTACAATAATATATCTCTCTTACATTAAATTTTTTATTATTTAATAAATATGTGTGCTATATATACTTAAAATTAACTACTATACTTAAAATTAATTTACATTATCAGTAGATAAGAATATATATTCAAGAAACATGGGATTTGTAAAGTAAAGTCAAAATTTGATAAGTGATAACAAGAGTGTATTTGATTTCATTGAAATATTATCATATAAGAAATTTTTTAATATATTATTATAAATCTTATCTATTGATCTCTTATCACAATCCAAAGTAGGTTAAAAGCTATAAAAATAAGCTTTATGGAACAATTAATTATCGTACTTTGTGTATCAAAGAATAATCTATACGAAAAACATACCAATTGAATTTATGATGTCAAGTTATCTTTGAAAAGTTTAAATAATATATGAAATATTATAATAAAATATTTGCTCTATGAAATATTTATGATATTATACGAAATAGAAGTTGCAAAATATTAAGAATATGCAATGTTAATAACGTATGGTACAGATCCGTGCCATAAAAAATAGATCTGTGGAAACTAGATCAATGTGGAAGAGCTATAAAAAATTTATGGAAACTATATCTATAGCCTTTTAGATTATTATTACACAGGGAATTTTTTTCATTAGGAATGCTATTCATATGTATATTGTAACGATCTTAATTTAAAATCGTGAAATCGGAAAGGTGCCAACATTGGAATAATGATTGGCGACGACAGTTTGGGGTTGGTGGCCGCTCCGCGAGAGCCAACCTGGCAAAGGGGGTACGGAGCGAAGGGGGGTAACGAATGAGTCATCGTTGAGCCAGGCCAGGCCTTAGCAGCCGCAGGTCAGGAGAGGAAGACACTTTTAGCCCACATTTCTTCCTCGCCTTCTCTTTCCTTTTCGCGTTCTTGGCGTTCCTTTATTTTTATCCACCGCCGTTTATTCTCAGTCCGTTTCTCTCTTTCTACTCACTTTTTCCACGCCGTCGTGTTATCCCACCCCTTATCCGTATCTTGGTCGCGAGCTGGAGATACAGATGACGATATCGTCCTCTGAAATTCCTCTTAGATCCCGCATCTGCGACGCTTACAAGCTGATGTTTTTAGAGATTGCTGAGAAAAAGAAGAATACAAGAGCCTAATTAGTCAATATATCTTTATAGTATAAGCAACAATTACGACTCGCGTTTCTAGGTCTTTTTCTTTCTATACTCTAAACGTCTAAACCGAAGATTGTTTCAGAGATCTTTCCAAAAGTTTTCTATTTTCGTAATCTTCCGATATCCTTTCGAGATTTCGAATTTATATTCAAGTTAAATTGTTTGATCCGTGAATCTTGTGGTTCTTAGATTTCGAACGTTTGAATTTTTAAATTTCTTTGTTTCCAGATTTTTGAAATTCCGAGTCTTTAAAATGCTTGAATCTCTCTCAGATATAAAATCTTAATATGACAAATCTTTGAATTTGTGAAGCCATTTCACATTCTCTTTCTATTTTTGAGATTTATAATTATTTAATTATAGGTGAGATCATCGTTTTACGATGCGCGCGCTTATAATCTGATAAACTAGGTACATTAATTTATTTAATCGATCACTTGTTAAGAATTAGTCTCATCTTATGTGTAGCATAGTTTAGAGAATTATCGTACATCCTTTTTTAAGCATAAATGACTGATTGAACTAAAATGTCAATAGTCGACACAAGATTATGTCAAGCTGATGACGCAAAATGAGATTAATGAAGAAAAAGAAAAAGACATTATTTTCCTGTGATATTTAAAAAATAAATATAAAAAGAAATTATCTATATTTGTAAATATTTGAATGTTGTAAACAGTGAGTCTCTTTCAAAAGCGATTTATGAAGAATTTACAAATATATAGAAGGCGGGATCATTGTGCCAGTTATAATTATTTTGAAATATACGGTATATATATATATATATATATATATATATATACAGGGTATAACTAAACAAACGAATATAGACAACACTATCAGATACA
>NW_021853416.1:177098-185897 GCF_003651465.1 Formica exsecta
TCAGATACAGAACAACAATCCAAATCGAAAAGTCCTGAACCATTTTTTGATCTGAGCTTTCTTTTCGTTGTTATGTGATGTTAAAGTTAGCTAATCAGCGCCTGTCTATACAGCAGAAAGCCGTCTCGCTACTCCGACCCCCGTCGTACCTTCTCTGTTTTCCGTTGTAGACAGGCGCTGATTAGTTAACTTTAACATCATATAACAACGAAAAGAAAGCTCAGATCAAAAAATGGTTCAGGACTTTTCGATTTGGATTGTTGTTCTGTATCTGATAGTATTGTCCATATGCGTTTGTTTAGTTACACCCAGTATATATATATGTATACTGTGAGTTAATAAATTCGCTCTCTCAGTGTTTTTCGCAACATTTCTAACAAATATAGAATCGTGACCGATCGCGTGCTCAGCATTTGGCGATACAGCAAACGCTGTATATATATATTTCATATGCGTTTACGAAAGCAAATATATCTGGCTTTGTCCGCGATAATATTTGCAATGTGAATAATTTGATAATAAAATTGTTTCTAAAGATAAGCTATTCTTGTAATCGTCCGAGTTATAATAATAAAACATTTTACCATATATCTGTATAAACTCCTAACAATAAGAGAAATAAAAACATCAACCGATTTAAAAAGATAAATCACTCATCATCTCGTTAAAAAAATATTAATCTGCTGAACTAATCATGGATAATTATCTGTTTCAGGTGGACATAGGGAGTTCCACAGGCGGCATCGAGAACTATGCGAAGACACGCTTCTGCCGAACGGCACCGCCATCGATACCTCGACAACTACGACGGTGAGCGGTTGCACGAGTCCCGGACCGGGTTGTCCCGTGCTAAGCGTCTCCGGTCCACCCACCCCGCAGCCAGCCGACATCGACAACCACCCGGCATCCCGCGTGTTACCGTTCCTTTATCTCGGTAACGGTCGAGACGCCGCCGATCTGCAGCTACTGCGCGCCCTCGGAGCTACCCGAGTGCTAAACGTCACCTCACAATTGCCCGGCTACCACGAGGAACGGGGTATCACATACAGGCAGATACCCGCCTCGGACTCTGGTCATCAGAACCTGAAGCAATACTTTGAGGAGGCGTTCGATTTTATCGGTGAGTATGGTGAGATTTGTTTTACTTATTAATAATTATTTGAACAAATCGTTTCCGTTTTTTTGAGGATTCGGGATTAGTTTCGAATACAAAACTATCGATAAAGATTCTTTTTACTGACTGCAGAAAATATTTTTTTATTCGAAAAATAATTCTCTGTTCAAGATTCATGTAAAGAATGTTATCGGAAAAATTGCCTCGTGTATATAATTGTGTAATAATATAATAACTCAGAAAGTATATCGACGCCGATCTCAGAGATCGTCAGTGGATCCACGTGATCGTTGATTAAGCGTGATTTTCCACGATTACGTCGGTAGTAGATTTCCTGCTGTTCTTCTTCCGGTGTTCATTCCGTTATTTCGCTACAAGTAGTAACGGGCCCGCAAACGGAAACAGGGTGTAACCAGGCGTTTCCGGTGGACCATTGAACCAGAGCGCCCGAGCGCCAGAAGACCAGAAGAACCTTTCATTCATGAAAGCATGAGTCATGCGCGCGCATCCGTGAAACGTAAGAGACCCACCTCTCCCTTTACCCCTTGACCCTGCGCACTCCCTCCTTCTTTATCCTTGACGTCGATTTCTCCTCCGCGCATTTATGCGTGTGCGCATCTGTGATGAAACGGGTGAGGGAAGGGGGGAAGGAAGGACTTATGCGTAGAAGGGAAGCAGTCGTGCGTGGCGATTGTAAGGGCTGGTAAGGGCTCGAAAAGGTAGATGCGAAAGAACAAGGGAGAAAGGAAGATTGGTTTCCCTCCGAGCGTGCAACTGGTGGAATGCCGGTTGAATAAACGGACTCTGCACCCTTGTCGTGGCATCCGATCTTGGCGAAGGTTTATTCCTGACAAATTCTTTCCCTCACGTATTGTGATTCATTTAATTTTGAATTCAAGAATGCCTAAATCTTTTGTAAGACATATAATTATTTTTTTTTTTTTTTATTGTTCGGAGCTTGTAATTTTTTGTATATAGTTGAATTGCACTTCTGAATTATCTTTGATAATGTATTACCATAATTATTTTCCATTTTATAGAATAAATTTGCATATCTTTTAAGCATTCATTTTCCATTAAAATCTTTTTTTATATTACAAATAAAATAAAACAAATGATATTTTGTCTTATAAATATCATAAATAATCAAATAGCTGAAAATCATTTATTAATCCGTATTAACGCCGTTGCCAAGTGGTAACCACATTTAAAAAAAATCAATTAGATAAAAATATTCATAAATATTTACATACTTTTCCCGTATTATGTGCATTCTCAGTAAAAAACATGTATGTGAAATATTTTTTGATTATAATTGATTTTAGGAATTCAGATTATTATATAAGAGCTAATATAATTTTTAAACGTACGATTGGAATGATCTTTAATGAAAAAAAAAAAAAAAAAAAAAATCGAACGATTTATCGCGCGTAGTCGAATTCTTTCGTAATGCGACGTCAGCATAGTCTGCATAGGATCCGGGCGATGCAGTGACTCACTGGCGATACGATAGCGTCCCCCATATATTGCATAATCGAGTCGACTGTTCGAGTTTCACGACTGCTTCGTTTCAGCGTTTACGAGCTCGACTCATTTCTATTTTTCATAAGCACGCGTTGTAGTTGATTTCGCATCTTGAAAACTATTTTTAAATTTTAAAGAATTTCGAATAAAACATAAACGAATAGCATATTTTTAACATTGCAATAGCGATCTATAATCTATAAATCAGAATGTTTTTAATCACAATATGATTTGTTCGAATAATTATTTATTAACTTTATTTATTAATAATTATTTCGCTTCTTATTATTTATTAACTTAAAAAAGTAAATTGGAATGGAGTATCATCATGATTATTGAAAAATCGCTTTAATTATTGTAAACTTTTTTCGAATATTGTCAAATAATTTCTTTTATTGTTTTTGTCCCATGGAATTCCTATGTCTTTGCGCGAAATTCTATTTGAGAGACATTGATCTATGCGATAACCAACATAATAAGAAATACATTATCGAATACATTGATCATCGTGCAATTGGTCTTGGTGTTTCAGAGGAAGCGCGGAAAGCCGGAAGTAGCGTGTTGGTACACTGTCAAGCCGGCGTGTCGCGCAGCGCGACGATTGCAATCGCCTACATAATGCGGCACAAGGGCCTGTCGATGGTGGAGGCGTACAAGCTGGTGAAGAACGCGCGTCCGATTATCAGTCCAAACCTGAATTTCATGGGTCAGCTGTTGGAACTTGAACAGGGTCTGCGGGCGTCCGGCGACGTCGTCAATTCTGCGCCAGAAGACCCCGCGACAACGACGACGGCGACGGCGACAACGACGACAACGACGAGTAGCTGTCATCAGTGCAGGTGGAGTCATCAGCCTAATAATGAAGAGGTGGTCACATCCGGTTGTAGCGTTTGAGACCGGGACCTTCTCTCGTATCTTCTTTTCTTTCGATCCTTTTCGAGAATATCGATCGAATCGTCGACGCTAACATCGGAGCGTCGCAAACGCGCGGTACACATATCCCGAGATATCATCGAGAGCGAATGTCGACGTTCTTCCTGTGCCTCTTCGTGACAAACCCAGATGATTAATAGTTCCCGGGATTGGATGGTCAATCGTTTAAAGATACCAATCGCGACTATAAAAAGGATTGTGCGACAATGAAGCCTTCGATCGTTTTTGAAATTATGGAGATTTTGGTTTTTCAATCTTCGCATTTTTCAATATTTGAATTATCGTATTTTTTATCCAAGGCTTTTTGGCCTAGAAAATATTCGCCCTTCGAATCTTTAGTTTTTAGAATGAAGATATTCTTAGATTCCGTGCCTTCGGAACGATCATCCAGTTAAAAGGTAAGCTGCCAATCTGACAGATCAACTTATTAAGAGACTTGAAGGAAATGTATGAAGAAGGTATGTCACACTCTTATGACAAATAATTTATTTCTGTAAATAGATGCGCATTATTCTCCATGTATTGAAATACCACATCCCGTATCACATATTAAAATTAGTCCATACACTCCATATGCGACAATAAATCACTTTGACATGAGTCGAGCAGCTTTAGCTGGATAAGCTTGTTACGAATGTGACATACCTTCTCTTCACGCTTGTATCTAAGGAATATTATAGAAAGGGATTTTCTACTTCGGAGAGGCGCAAAATGGCAAGGAGCGTATTCTGTATCAGAGGAATCTGAGCACGCTCTCTTTTAACTTCGATAACGAACAGCAACGCGTCGCGATTATTTATTTTCAGATAATGTTTAATCGCGGTAAAAATTACTTGTACTTACGATATACAGTGTTCCCTAATACGCCTGGTCGAGTCAATAGAGAGGCAAGCAAAACATGCGGAGTGCTCGTTAACGAGCTTCTCGTTAAATAAGCGGTCAAGTGTTGTCGTCCGGCATTGTTTATGCAAGAGGAAGCGAGGGAGGAGGATACGATGTTGACGGAAGTGACTGTTTAAATGACTAATTAGGCAGCTTGCAATGTCGAGGAAAACTCGGGACTAAATGTTAACAAATAAATGTTACTTTTAAAAAGACTAAGGAATAATATTGATCATTAGGTCCATGATTATTGTATCAATTGAAATATAATTTAACGTTAAACACAATACATTTTGGTATGAGTTAGTATAAAAAAACAGCAATATATAATATAATGTATTTTTTATCCGTACATTGGTTTTGCGACATCCTGCTTAAAACAGTTTAAAGATACAAGATACATTAACTCGTATAAAACGTAAGTTTAAATCAATGTAACACGAAGTCACAAGAAGTAAATGAATCAAGATTTATTAAATCCTATATTCGTTAATTTTTCTAGCAAACATAATGCGATATCAACTTACAATAGGTAAAAATCGCACGCTTGCCTCTCAATTGACTTTCTTCATATCAGCCATGAACTTTCACTAGAAAAATTATTCTTAGCGTGGAGAAGATAATGTCTAATCAACATGTACGGGGTGTCACGAGAAAAAGATGAGATTCTAGTTTTTAGATTAATAAAGTTACTTTTGCAACGATGGTGTGTCATCTTAAATATTTTTCATTTTAATTACTGTTTTTGTGCTATACAATTTTTTTTTTTTTTTAAGTTAATGTGGGAATAGTAACAATAAAGACAACTTAATTAATTTTCAATGTTAACTGTGGAATAGGTAAATATTAAACGTGATGGTACGATTGCATTTTCGTAGAAATTTAATTTACCAATATTTCGACGTAAAACCGATATTACGTATTCTTATAATATTATAATTATTTTAGTTCACGTTTTATTTCAAATATAGACAAATAAATAATTAATTATTTCATGTTATTTTCAAAATATTGTCTTTGGAATTAAATATATTTAATAAACAATGAAATATATTATATAAATAAAGAAGAAAAATTTTCTTTGAAGATGTAATTCTCTATTACTGCTACAACATCGTCCATAAATATTTGCTTACATTATATTGCAATAATATAATAGCAGTCTTGCAAATCGCAGTACAATATTGCAAAGATATTTTAGAGACATATGAAATTGCAAAATCTTAACAAGATTGCAGCAACATTATGCGATGTAACTGCAATATTTATACAATCATTGAATGTAGCAATTTTTTTAATACTGGATGGATTTTTTTTGTATTTCTCAAAGACATGATGATAAGGATTTCAAATAGAAAATGAGACCCAATAAATAAACACAATTAATTAAAAAGAAAAATCATCCTCCACCCAACCCCCCTCTAAAATCCTGAAATAATATTATCCAGAATATAAAGGAAGTTGCTATTCTGTGAATAAACGGGTACTTATATGAGCGATATAGTATGTATATTTTTCTCGAGGCACCCTTACATCAAGATCAAGTAAAACGGAATGTTAATTTAATGGCGAGTCTCTATGGAAGGAAAAAACTGTTCATTAAATAAAATAAAAATGATTGTTAATAATTTAAGTTAATATATCAAGGCAAATGAAAAAGTGATAGTGAGAGAAAAAGAAAGAAAGAGAGCGCGTAAATGACGAGAAAGAAAACAAAGATATAATAAAATGGATCGATTGAGACCATTAATCGAGAGCGGAAATTCGCCTGTTTTGCGTCTATATTTCGATTGCAACACGGTTAATATTTGATAAAAAAATATATAATAATATATCGTTCACTGAAAATAGCTTAGTTCGTTAAGCTCCCTTAGCATTTAAGGATCTGGTTGAGATCCAACCATCGTGATCTAGTCGTTTGTTGGGATGATGATACGTACGATGTAAATGAAACGAGATATGAAGATGCTCTGTAATCTACAGAACAGTGTAATGGTCAGAAATGTAAAACCATATAATTATTAGATAAGATACAAAGAGATGATGGAAGAAAAAAAAAATGGCGCGCTGAACTTTCCGACTTATTCCTAAAAAGGAATAGTGAATTTCAAGGAAATAAATTTACTGTGCCATGTAACAGCACAATCTCGCGGTTCGAGCAATGAAAAAAAATCATAACGTCGCAAAGGCGCCTTGTTAACGACTTAATTATATTACCGACAATAACTTTTCGTGGAGAAGCTACCGTGAATCGCGAGAGGAGAGTTGCGAACGACGGGGAATAGAGGGAGAAAGAACCAAGTTCCTTATAGAATTTTCGTCGAAGAATCGTCTACGAATTCTCGATTAATTAAACAATTTTCAAAGAACGGTACATATCAGTGAAGCGTTGCCTTGCGATAAACGACGAGAGAACTGATAAATAGTCGTAGAGGCGTACGATATAGACAATTAAACGATTTAAACAATTAGTTACCTTGCCAGCGATCGGGAGTGGAGAAAAAAAAAATGGGAGCGGGTTGATAGAAATGTAGAGTACCTGTTGCATCACACAAAATTTGTACGTATTTTATCGAGACATTGGCAATAGCTAATACAACGACTTGCGATAAATCATGGCATTTTTCATTAATCAAACGATAATCTAAACGGCCAGAATTAACCAGCCAGTTTACTTTTAAATTTTTGAAATATGCTTTATTCTTTGTGCGACTTGTAGTGAAGAATAAAAATCGGATTTTTAATGAAAGAAAAATAATCCCATTGCGCGATACATTTTCGCTTAACTTATTCCATTATCTGTTTAGGAAGCTTAAACAATATAATTTTTTTGAGTCGCGAGTTCTTCATGTCGATTCGATTCAACTTCCAGTGTATGTTCTACACATCCAATTTCATATTACATATATCTTAATTTATATTATTTTATTAAAAATTAATTTTTTTCAATACAATTGACATTTTTTAATATTAATTGTTAATTGAAGTTGTATATAGTCTTTTCCAAACAATTTTTACTCTTACTCTTAAAAATTGCAGTTTATTCTTGAAAATTATCATTTAATATCAGTCCCAAAAATAGTCTTTTACGATTAGATAATAATACGCTCGCATGTGTAAGAAATCAAATTGGCTATTATTTATTGCACGTCGTCGTATCTTTTTATTGTTAACGTGTGTGCGTGCGTGCGAAGGGTATCGCTTGCCCTTTCGAGATGTCTCTTTGCGCTTTTTAGAGATATCTTCTTACGAATTAATTAATCGATATATCTTTCTTTAAACACGACATAAAATATTTTAACAAAGTTTTATACAACGTTTTGGAAAATTACACGTCGTAAAACTTTACGAATCGAATTTCCGCGGCTTTATCAGCGGAATAAGTTGCGACAATGAGACAAATCTTGGCAGAATCAAAGCGTACATTTCGAAAAAATAAGAGCAAAGGGCAAACATATGAAAAAGCCAGGAAGGATTTTGGAGGAGACAAAGAGACCCCAAATGTATGATCGGATCCCAACGATTTGTAATGTACAGCTACGTAGCGATTAGGAAATATTAGCGTAAAGATGTAACTATATTGCGTATGTGCGTGCAAGTATTGTATTATATTAAAAAAATTTATTTAGTTATTTTATGAATAAAAATGCAAACACACTTTGTCGGTTTACCTTGGGAGCTGTTTCAGCCTCATATTTTCGCGCGTATGTCACATAGCCTGAACTTTATTCTATACCAAATTAAAAGGGATTGTTGTAAAACAGCTTTGAACACTTTTAACATTATGCTAATTTTTTCGAAATATGCAAGTAATTATTTTCAAAGAACACATTGCATATCATTTCAGATTAAAGTAATAATTAAAATGATATAGAAGGACAAATAAGCAGGACAATTAAGATATAAAATAAGAGTATAAAATGTAAAAGATTTTTCGTTTAATCCTTATGTATGTGATTATAAAACATATTTATCTTTAACAAGGAGAACAAGGGGTAAAGTACGATATACAAATCATCAGATAGCTTGGCAATAAAAGTTTTTCTTCAAACAATTTTACATATTCTCGTTATATCGTTCCGCGTATTACATAGACACTTGCCGCAGAAGTCTCCTAATTAAATGCATTAATTGATTACTACAGAATTATTTGCGTGTCTATATATACATAGAATTTTGTACGGATCACGTATAATAATAATAATAATAATAATATTAATACCGTGTAATGTGTGTATGTGCGTGTATGATAAAATGCGCGAAGAAAAACGAGCAGAAAGCGCTATTATTATTTAATGTTGTTGTTAAAATAGAGTATCTCTTTGCAGAGCATGCAGTAACTAAAA
>NW_021853416.1:185915-193748 GCF_003651465.1 Formica exsecta
AATATATACATATATATATATTTATATTTGTTACTTCACTGAGAAAACGCATTGAAACAAATAATGCAATTAATCAGTAATAGAGAGATAACAAATACATATCTATAACAATGTGCGATCTATGTGTCTGCAACTGAAGCTCTGCAAGCCATGATTGTTTATATCATTAACAATATCTTTACAAGATTGAGGATTACTATTGCTTTTTACAAAATGTAGCTCGCGTTGCACATTGCAAAATCGTACATTTGTACGATTTCTGCATAGCCGGAACTGTGATTAGAGAATTATCTGTTTATTCATAATGATTCAATCTGCGATACATACTAAAAGTTAGGTTTACTCTTAACTAGATGTATCTTCCATATTGCCTAGGATGATCCATAAATCATGCATCGGAAGGATATAAAAAATCAATTACTACGATTGCAATGTGAAAATACTCTTAGTTTATTAAACTAAATATCTAAGCTTAACAGGCTATGAACTTAAATTTTTTGACTTTTATTACAAACTAATGCGTTTATAGTCTCTATTAAGTTTTCAGCCTTTCAATTTCATAAAAAGAAAGAAGTAAAAATATATTAACATGATGCACAACTTTATTCTATAGCTCTATAATAGTTGCCAATGTAAGAAAAAAATATAGTACAGACAGAAATCTTTGTGCCATATTTTCCAGTTTTTATCTTTCGTTAAGAAAACTAAAAATCAAAATAAACTGCAGGCGCAGAACTGCGTTGTGGAAACATAAAGGAAACAATTCAACAGAAGACGAATAACATTTTTCTTGAAGCATTCTGCATTATATATATTGAGCAAGGAAAAACGTACAGAGATATCACAAAAGCAATTAAGATATTTAGTGCAACGAATAATTCATAATCTTACATCACCATGTGTTGCAAGTATAAAACTTCCGTAGATCATTCATTCTTATATTATTACAATAGAAAATGAATTAAGTCGCTTATGTCGTAATCGGCCCTTTTACATGATTTCAATATATTTCTTTTGCATTTATGTATATATATATATATATATTTATATTTGTTACTTCACTGAGAAATCGCATTGAAACAAATAATGCAATTAATCAGTAATAGAGAGATAACAAATACATATCTATAACAATGTGCGATCTATGTGTCTGCAACTGAAGCTCTGCAAGCCATGATTGTTTATATCATTAACAATATCTTTACAAGATTGAGGATTACTATTGCTTTTTACAAAATGTAGCTCGCGTTGCACATTGCAAAATCGTACATTTGTACGATTTCTGCATAGCCGGAACTGTGATTAGAGAATTATCTGTTTATTCATAATGATTCAATCTGCGATACATACTAAAAGTTAGGTTTACTCTTAACTAGATGTATCTTCCATATTGCCTAGGATGATCCATAAATCATGCATCGGAAGGATATAAAAAATCAATTACTACGATTGCAATGTGAAAATACTCTTAGTTTATTAAACTAAATATCTAAGCTTAACAGGCTATGAACTTAAATTTTTTGACTTTTATTACAAACTAATGCGTTTATAGTCTCTATTAAGTTTTCAGCCTTTCAATTTCATAAAAAGAAAGAAGTAAAAATATATTAACATGATGCACAACTTTATTCTATAGCTCTATAATAGTTGCCAATGTAAGAAAAAAATATAGTACAGACAGAAATCTTTGTGCCATATTTTCCAGTTTTTATCTTTCGTTAAGAAAACTAAAAATCAAAATAAACTGCAGGCGCAGAACTGCGTTGTGAAAACAAAAAGGAAACAATTCAACAGAAGACGAATAACATTTTTCTTGAAGCATTCTGCATTATATATATTGAGCAAGGAAAAACGTACAGAGATATCACAAAAGCAATTAAGATATTTAGTGCAACGCGCAATATTTGTGCTTTATAATTAACTTGATCAATTTTCAAAAGTATCAATATACATATAACGCGAAAAAAGATTCTCTACTAATTTAATATTTAATAGAGAACGTAGATTGTTCTTTGATCATTTTGTATTATATACTACATAAAAATATGTATATCACAATATCAACAATAATTAAAATAATTAACGCAATATGCGATTTTCAGTCGTTCACCCTGTAATGGTTGCAAATTTCCCAACAATCGAAAAATTGGGAGAGATACGATGGAAAAATTATATTAGATTTCAACGAAAAGATAAATAAATTGTTCTTGCTACGACAGATTAGAGAGAGAGAGAGAGAGAGAGAATAAAACAAAATATACATGATAATAATCAAAATAATCAGCGCAGTGCGCGACTTACGGCTCATCCTGCAGGTCGGCGATTATTATAAGGAGCAAAGAGCCAAGAAGGCAAGATTTTTATTAGATGAAGAGGATTAATTGCTGGCTAATGCCGCCATCGCACGAATCAACGTAGCATTCTCCTCGCGAAGCCGTTCCCGTTCCACGGCCATTTCATGTTGTTGTTTTAAAAGGCGAGCCTCAAGCGCCATAATTTTATGATCCCGGTCCTCTAAAAGGGACAGTAGCCTCCTGTTCTCTTCCTGTGCTCGTTCAATCAACTGAAAATTGCATCGTGTTCGATTCTCAAATTTATGTTATTTGATTAATAAGTACATAGAAAAAGTAAAATTTTTGGAATGCGCGCAACAATTTTTTATTGTTACGAATTAATTAAATATTAAATATATATAATTTGGCGTGTTGTCTAATAATTTTTTAACAACTTACTTCGTGTGGATTGTCGCCAGTTGGTGTCGGCAATCTCGGTCTGCCGGTCGCATTGACAGACGTCTGCGGCTCGTGATTGCCATGATCCGATTGATTAATGCTATCGGACTGATTAAGAGAATCAAATTCCTCGTCGTCGGCCTCCAAATCAGAGTGACTAAAACGCAGACGTCAACGATCGCATATAAATCATGTTCACGAATTAGTATTTTATAGTATGCTATTTATAATATGCATTAGGCACGACCGTCGATGCGGATACAAAGAATATTACACATAATTAACACATAAATTAATTGTGTTAATTTTTAGTATTCGTAATAATTTAGTTTTAATAAAAAATAGTCAATCGAATAATATATGATTTCATGCAACTGAACATATGATTTTGTCCAAAGTCCTTTAATTATTTTATAGTCACTGTCATTACATTTTTAAATTACTTTTTTTATTCAAAGGAAAAATTAGTCTAATTATTTTCAATTTTAAAATATATATTCAGGGCTCAACTATATTTCGTGCATATTATATCTTTTGTATCGCAACAAGTTCTTCATGTTCGAATTCTATTCAGTTTTGTAAAATTAATTGTTCCATTATGACTTATGTTATTGTCTACATTTGGAATATTATCAGTTATGTGTATGTACATAGATCTTGGATGATGTGACAGAGATTAGGTAATTTGTTAATCGATTAATCAAGATTCTACTAGCTCTATCGTACTTCGTACAGGTCGTGCCTAATTGCAGTTCTTCTGGTACAATGTAACGCACTTACCAATTGTGCCTAATTATACATGACCTGTATGAAGTACGGTAGTGCCTAGAAAGCAGTTATGGTTTATTATAAAAGGATAGTCAAAGACAGTTATATATATACTGCATCATGACAAAAGGTGCTCATTTTCCAATTATCATTAATTATGTGTAAATATGTGTGAAATACCTTTTATTTCGCCTTTGTGTGTACATTCTGGCGGTCCGGTCCTGTAATATGCACATTTTTAAATAACTGTCCTAAAAAAAGTTGGGCTACACTTCCTTCACATAATAATAAGAAATATTTATTGCTATTATTTTTTATTTCTTTTTGCCTTTGCAGCATTATATTATCAGTTTTAAAGAGAAGAAATCAATAATTAACATTATAAAGATTTTGAAAACAATGCTTTTAAAAGATTGGACTTGATTGAAAATTTTGTTATATAATTTTAATTGCAATTATATTTCAAAATAATATCAAAGATTGCGATTAATAATTCTTTCCAGACTTTTTTTCCTCACAATATATAAAACAAATTACTTTCTGTTTTAAACAAATTTATTGGATACACTTACTTCTATCAATTCATGATCAAGGAATTCATTGTGATGCGTGTTATGCTTAGTTTCAAGGCAAGTACCAGTAAGTTCCTCCTCATCTTCTCCCGTACTACCACCAGTACTCTGAGAAATTATACCAAATGTCGAAGATATTTGTACAATATTTAAACATTAAAAAATACACAGTGAACTATATCTCATAACTGAATAATAGAAAAGCAAGCTTAGTACTATCTATAATAAAAACGTGATTGATAGAGAGAGCCATCAATTTTTGCAACATTATTATTATCTTGGCATTAATTGTTTCCGCAATAAAAATTTATAAATCAAAATTTTATTTGAGTTGAAATTAACTAAAGAAAAGAAAAAGGTTATTTTATATTTCTATTCATAAACACATAATTAGTTAAAAATATTTTAGAGTTTGCTATAATTCACAAATTATTTTGATAATTCCGATAAATACATCTCGATATACTTGTTAAAAAAAATCAACTGTAAATTGATAATCAAGAAGGCTCTTTACTATGTATACAATGTAATAATTTAATCTTATTGTGAATTGATTAAAGTAATTGTATACAGAAAGGTGATAATTTAGAAGCACTGTAATATAAAAATCAAAGGTATTAAAATTGCAAGGTTTTAAAACTGGAGCAATAAAGTCTTAGAATTTGAAAAAACCAATTTTTAAATTTTTGGTGACATTATTTTTTATGCTGCGCAATCTAATCGTGTGATTACTTATGAATTAATTGACAATGGCAAACCTCTGTCGATGGTAAATGCACGACTCCTGTGCTACGCCGTTTTTCTCGTAGTTTCCGTCGATCACGTTGCTGCTTTCCCTTGTTTATATGCGTTGGCCTGTGCAAACAGGATACGACACTAAAGACACTAGAACCAGATCCAGAAAGTATATTAGGCAGTTACGTAAAGTCCCGTGTGTCAAGGATATTGTTAGCTAATGGACACTCCAAGCGCGGCAATAAGTTTCTACAATCTTTCATCAATTTCATAAGGCGCATGCAATCGCGATTTACGTACCGGCCGGTTACGCGTTTATCCTGCTTCCTTATTATGGGTTTGGTCTGCAAGTTGTCATGCTCGGATAGAAGCATGGGGTTGGAACTTGTGTCGTAAGCACCTTGCGATTCTTCCATATCGGGTGTACTCTCTGAAAGAAAAAGAAGTGAGGGAAATCGTTAGAAGCAATAATCACTGGTCATTAACATTTAATTTTTTAGCTCTTGTCCTTCTTTGATAGAATCAAATGATATTATTAGATATTTTAATCTGTATTATGAACATATACATATAGAATATTCTAGAAGTCATTAGCATTAATTAACTAATAGCTCTTATAATTTAGTTATCCATTCTGATATTTTCATGAGACAACTAAAATTAAAATTTAGTCGTATTTAACGCTACTAAAATGCATTAATATTAGATATTTTTTTATTCTTTAAAAAAAAAAAAAAAAATCTCACTTGCTTGTAAACATTTTCACCAACACATACTTTGAAAGCTTATGGAAGACACATCTCCTGTTCTAGGCGGACCCACTCTAGCTCTAGCGGTCCTGATCCTGGACCGCCTAGATGTCAACTCGAAGTCATTGTCAAAGTCTTCTTGGCTGACGGAGCTGGACGCCATGCCGGCGATATCGCTGCAATGCAAGAATCCGCTTGTAACACCACACTCGCGGGACTTACAAAAGCAATCGCTATAAGAGTGTGCGTGTGCTGTGCAAAGAGAAAAAAATGGGTCCTTACAAAAAATACCTGGACATCTGAACAAAGAGTAGGTAGGTTGTGACGTGCGATACCTATGGGTATGATGATCGTCCCGTGCGGCTTAGCTCGTTTTAGGCTACTGTTCAGGACTCGTCTGAGAAAAAGGGAGAGGAAGAGAAGTCGAGAAGAGAGCTTTGTTGAAAAAACGGGCTCGCGGGCAAAACGAAAAAAAAAAAGACGCAACGTGCGCAGGTAGGAATGAAATCAAACTATCACCAATCGAGGAATCACCTGAAGAGGCCCTCGGCTGCCGATACGGTGACTCACTGGCGACTGGCGACCCGAATGAGGAATTGACAGCTGTCAGCCGACGTGAATGATGATCATAAACATAGACGGCCGAAACGAGCACATAATAGTTTGACCAAAAATTAAATCGACGTATCGATCCGGTGGAAGGCAGGTGAACTGAGAAATGCTTCTACTTTATTCTCAGGAATGCAATTCTTTGCTCAACTGTAGAACTTAGAAACCGCTATGCGAAATCTGCTAGTGATTGCCAGTAACTGCTAGTTCTCTTCGCCTCTTGTTCACTGCGCTTAACCACCCCCACCTTCCTTCGCGTAAGTACGATGCGTAGTATGTCAGATGACAGATAGCCCGAAGAGAGACTGGACTGCGTTCAGAAAACGCAACGATTTTGTAACCGTTGAGCGAGCGCAAAGTGATCGATGAATGGTTGCGTTCGGAAAACACAGTAGCTGTGGCTGTGTTTTAACTGACAATATGTCATATATATATGAATGAAAGTATACGTATATGAATGACTTTTCTTCACACTAGCAATTTATATCAGAATAGTGTGCCATTTCGCTTCTGACGTCATGACGTAATACATATGATTGAGTGAAAGGAGGGAAGCCTGAAGAATCATTTTGATGACATATATTAATTTTGTTTATCCTTAATAATATTTTACGATCAGATGCTATTATATGCTGTATATTTGTTATTGATATATCAATAATAAGATTTTTGTTTGCAAATTAGTTAAAACATTTTTTATTAATATAGAAGCGCAATAGAATAATACATCGTATAGTCAAGCCAACTATTTGAATAATTTATTCAAACTTTTTGTATCATTTTTTTTGTATCTTTCACAAGAGTATTACATAACGTCAAATTATTTTATAAAAATTTAAAACAAATCTTCAGAGTCTAATTGTTATAACAAAATATTTAATTATAAGACAATAATTATTTTAGAAACGTACTGTGCAAGGACATCACAAATAAATATATCATAAAATCACAAAATATTGATTAAGCAATGAATATTTCATGTATGTGTGTGTATATTGTGCAAAAATGTAATATCATAAAATGAAGAATTATGTTATTCATATATATATATATATATTTAATAATCATATATAATTAAACCATGCATGAAAGTCATTTACATTTACATCTTGGTGTAATGAAAAGTTAACATGTAGAATAATAATACCACTTTGGTAGAACTCTATATAGTTTTTCTATACATTAGTATTAGACACAGAATTTTATTTTTATAAAAGAATAACTATTTGAATTATATATAAAAACAAAAATCAACTATCTTTAAATTATGTATATAAATAGCATATTAAAAACATATTTATTAACATACAAAATTTCTATATATCAGATAGTATTAACATTATTAATAATATTATTATTAATTGAGTCAATCTTTGTTTTATGTTTCTCTATACACAGCTTATTTCATTATTCTCTTTCTCTTCGTTATCCATATATGTACTACTTATATTAATATCTATGGATAATACTTTTTAAACTGTTTTTTCGCAAAATATAATCCATATAGAAAAGTTTGCTATACAACAACAGAGAATAACAAATAGTTTATTAATATTAAGCTAATAAAAATTCATTCTTTTTTAAATATAAATTTAGCAATATTATTTTTATATAATTATCAATAATAATTAAATATAAATCTCTATACTGATAAAAGGAAAAGGAAGC
>NW_021853416.1:194463-203222 GCF_003651465.1 Formica exsecta
TATGACATAAAAAAACGAATTCTATATATATATAAAATATATACATCACTTAACACATTATTTCACTAAGATTTTAATTTTAATGACAGATCCTTTGATAAAATTGGGATCAATTTGTTTATAATGGAAATATTATAATGTGTGAAAATAATTAACAAAGTGTTAATTATTTTCAAGATGTAAATGATTAGAAAGTATTTTTGTAATGTGAATTTTAGACAAGCAGATAATAAAAAGTCATTCTTCAAAAAGCATTATTTTTAAATATTTTCACTTTGAGAGTTTTAATTTTAGGATCTAATTACAAAAAATATGTAATACTGAAAAATAAAAATTGAATTTTCACTCAAGAAAAATTGATTTCATATAAGAATCTATCGTTAAAATAAAGAAGGCAAGTAGTAAATAGCTTGTATATACTGTCATTGTTTAAAAATTCCAAGAGAGTAGAATAATATTGCATATTATTTTTACTCATCATTTAGTTTGCTCAAACATTTTTCTTTTAGATGATTAGGTTTGTTACACCGGCCACATACTTGACCTTGTGCTGGACACATGGATATAGCATGATCTTTACCACATCTAAGGCAATTTTTCACAACAGGTACTTTGCACAACCATGAGAAATGGTTTGCTTTACCACAATTCGTACACATTTCGCCAAAAGCAAGACAACGTGACTGAATATGATGTGTTCCACACTTAATACAATCAGACACATATTTTACCTTACAATAATCTGTAAAATGATTATATCCATTACAGTTGTTACATCGCATCCCATGTGCTGGACAATGGTTCCTGCTATGGCAAGTACCACAACGAATACATTCCATTTCAGCTAATTGTGGATTAGGAGAGAGCTGTTGTAAATTTTTACAATTCTTCTGTAACATCAAGTCTTCGCATTGTTTCCAAAACAAAGTAATTTTATGAAGATCCAATAATTGCAAATATGATACCAAGTTGTTGCCTTTAGACTGTATAAAAAGCATAGCCTTTCCTGTGAAATTGTAATTTTTAATATCCTGCATAATTTTTTCCTTTACAATATTCACAGGATCACCATGATTGCTTGCAATTGCAACAAGCTATAAAAGAGAAACATCAATTCATATCAATATGAAATATAAGTATAAATCTATTTCAAGACGTTAATTATTTATAAAAATTATAGTTGTGGTATGTTAAATTTCAGAGATATGTAAATACAGATAACAAAATCTTATCATTTAGTTCAATAATATTTGCATAACATTTTTATAACTACAAATTGAGCAAAACAAAAGGAATATGAATGGTCCCAAAACTGCTGTATTTTAACAGTATTTTAATAATATGTGCATCATATATAAGAAGAAATTTGATGTTATATAAAGATATCAATTTATATATAATACAATACAGATATTAATTTACCATCAAGCTATCAATATAGTTTTCAATGTTTTCGTCTTTCTTTCTTTTTCTATGTCCAAAAATAAAGTATAAATCAAAATAGCATAATAATGTTTCTAAATCTTCCATCTGAAGAGCATTGCAAGAAGGAAAATCTTTATATGCTTGTTCTCCAAGTGGACCAATTAACATCAATAAGATAACTGGCCACTGATTTTTATATAATTCATTGGCATCTTCATTCTGGAGAAAGGATAAAAAATTCTGTTTCCACTCGCACCAACTTCTACCAATATTTTTTTTTTTATCATTCAGTGGTGGAAAGTTTCGCATTTTGTTAAATATATCTGATACAAATGTTGCATTGTCTGCTATAGACATAACAGTATAATATATAATATATAATATATATATATAATATATTGTCGTATACACAAAAGGAAAAAATTAAATTGCATTACTTACCCATATTAATCTCATAAATATTTTCTTATTTTTTATTGCTGTTGATATGTATCTTCCACAAATATCTTGATAGTCAAGTTTATAATAAACTATGGGTGTCAAAATAATTATATGTCATATATAATTGTCTTTTTTGAACAAACTAGTAAAATGGCCAATATATTTGACAATAATCTTTTCTTTGCTTTTTACGTCGCGGCGGTTTTGTGTTATGCAGTCTCTGCTTATCGAAGACTGGGCGACTGGAGACTGGACAGTGGATAGTATGGAACAAAAGAGCGCAGTAGATCTAATCGAGCTATATATTTTAAACAGCGTTGCCACATTGACGCTGACAAGAGCATTTTTGATTAAATAATAGCCACAGATTTCTATATATCATACCTAGACGCGTTAAGAGGATGCCGGATACCGACAGAATGCGAATATTAGTAGGATTGCAAAATATTTTTGTTGATTATAGATATCAACAAATCCTTTTCCATAATTAAAGTATACATAATAACGGAGTGCGGGGTTTATGATTTCATATGAAAAGTAAAAAAAAAAGTGAACTCCGCACTCGGCATTTTATCAAAGAGTATTAGTGAACTTCGAGAAAGTGAGTTTAGAAGCTTTTTAAAAAAGATTTTACTATGCAACATTTTGCACACCGAAATGTTTCTTACTAGGCTTTCAAATACATTTTCAAACGTTCACTTATATTCTTTCATGCATTTCCGAGTGGAGAGGTATCCTATTTTGCACGTACACACCGCAAAACCCTTATATTAAGCAAATATATAATTATTATGGCCGGTAAAACAGGACGGTCCGGCATCCTCTTAATATAGCTATATATCTCATATGGTGACATGTGAAACAAAGGCAGCCTTTTACTTTATTTTATACACACACACACACAGTACAATATATAGATCTGTGATAATAGCGTTTTCGAGTGAAGCAAATTTAATCGCTCTGAGAGTGATTAATGAGAGTCATAAACATCGTCTTGGGTTAATACTAAGAATATATTTATTTATATTAATGAAATTCAAAACCCATTTTCGGTTGAACATAGGTTCATGGAAAATTGGGTTTAATCGCTCTCAAAGCAATCAAACCTTATTTCATTCGAAAACGCTATAAATCTGTCAAAAGAGCTTCATGTAACACATTTATTTGAATATATATATTTTTTTTATTACTTCTTTGACGGATAAGATTCTTTTGATACTAAAAAACTTCAGAGAATTGAATGAACAAAAAAAAGAAGAAAAAAAAGCGGAATTCTTCAATTAAATAAATTTTAAGTAATTAAACTGCGAATTTGAAATTATAAAAACAATATCAAAATGTAAAAAAATTCAATATTTTTCAACGAAAAATCTTCTCTTTCGACAGTTTCTTTGGGAAAAGAATAATCTTTGAATTCGTTTGAAGAGTCTGTAACGAAAAGTATATTTGATAGTATAGTTTCAAAATGCTTCTTTAAAAATTTTCTGTTTCTCATATAGTGAAATCAACTTTACGATTTTATGGGCGTTCTGAAAATCATTGAAAGGAAAAGTATTGCAACTTTTTTGTCCACAGCATTGCATATAGATGTCATATAATCGTTTTCACATGAAATGATAAGATTAAACCGTAATCATATTATATGCTATGTCGGAAATGGCATCCAAGGGTGATGACATTGGGTGATCATAAAGTCTTTATATATACTTCTATACTATTACTTGATTATAAATATATTTGTAGAATATTTCAGAAATATGACATTTTTTATGTTACAATTGCGTTACCTTATAACAATAGAACTATAACAGAATAAAGGCTCAGTCTTTTATATATCTTTAAAATTTTATGACTAAAATAATTTTAATAACACACACATATATACAAACATAATCTTTTTTTATTTAATTTTTTTGACATTTAATTTTCAAACATATTAAAATTTACAAAAATAAAGACAGAGAAGAAAATATTTATTTTTTAAAACGATATAAAGATTAATATACTTTTTTTAAAATCTATTAAGTATAATCTTAATTGTTTTCCTCCATATCAATCTGCGGCATATTTTCGTTGGGAGTTCAGTAATCGTGTGGCTGCCTTTAATTGCGCAATTACGCACGCTCTCTTTTTTGCGACACGACAACGTACCTATAGTAATGCGCTGCACCGAGGTAAATTCGCGGCACTACCGGGAACAGTCTGCATCTCTAGCTTCTATATTAAATCTTTATATTCTTTAAGAGATTATAGAAAAAATGAATATCATTCTATTCAATTATCTCGCATAGAAAAATAAGAATAAGATAATATAAAAAATAACATTATATCCACAAATGTAACAATAATGTGTATCAAAATAATATATGTCAAATAATGTGTATATTTTATAAAATTTATATCATAAACTTTCATCTTCTTATGTAATGGAAGGAGTACGCTATTCAGGTGATACTCCTAAATTGTTGTGTGTGTTCACTTTTTGAAACATTTTATTGGAAAATGTCCTCTTTTACGGCACTTAGTGCATATAGTATTTATTGCAGGGCATGCAGATTTAGATGCAATATGTGTTAAACCACAATAGTTGCAATTTAAAATTTTTGCAATCGAACATTTCCAGGAGAAGTGATTTGTTCTGTTACATCTATTACATTCATTCAGATAAGCAGGACACTCTCGAACAAAATGACCTTCCCCACAATATAAGCAATTAGCGAAAAATTGAGACGGACATCTTGTCCAATAGTGATTCTCATTACCGCACTTATTACATCGTTTTCCACGAGCATAACAATTATTTACTTTATGTGTCCTTCCACAATTATTGCAGTTTTTAACTAAAAAATTGTGGATTTCCTCACTTCGCTTGAAGTTTGCGTTCTCATATGACATCCAAATATATGTCATTTCTTTTACAGTTAACGATTGTTTGCACGATGGAAATGAGAATCCCAAAATTAAACTTTCAGCTTTTCTTGTAAATCTACCTTTGTCTATTTCCATCAGAATTTTCTCTTTCACTATTTCATCTGTATTAGTCATATATTTTGACGCCATTACCTAAAAAACAAAACTATTAATTTAAATATAATATGTAAAAAATATTAAATATCAACATTTTATGGATAATACAAAATAAAAATATATTGTATATCCATTGCACTTAAATTCCTCAACATTTTAGGCATTTTACATTACTGCCAAAAATAAAGAAAGTAAGAGAGAGTACTTCCAATTCTTTAGATAGAATGATTTTAGAAATTAGAACAAGAGAAAACAAGAGAGAAAGAAAGAGAAAGAGAAAGAGAGAGCTATTACTCTTTTTATATGAAAGAAAAAAAGATGACACATGAAAATTTTGCATAGTTTAATGTTTAATGAATTCTATCTTGCCTCTATAATTATATAAAGTGTTTTAAAAATGATTTAGCTGTGATTAAAAATAATGTTTTATGAGAAACAAGTTTGTGAAAATAATAAAAATATTCATACTAACATACCGTCAAATTATTGACATATGTATCGATATCTTCATCATCTCCTCTTTTTCTACCTCCAAATATGCAATAGAAATCGAACTTTCTTAGCAATGTATCTATGTTTCCTTCAGTGTGATCCTTATCAAATGTAAAACTTCTATAAATTTCTTGGCCGATAGGACCCATACGATTTAAGAGCATTATACCCCACTTTTGTTTATTACTCTCTGCTTGATCAATTAATTTCATGTATGTGAGGAATTCATTTTTCCATGAAAACCATTCTGTCATAAAGTCATCTTTTGTAGATATTTTAGATGGTGCAGTTGTTTCAATTGCAGACTTATTTTTCAGATAAATTGTTTGAATTTCATTATTGCATTTTTCTTTATTGACATAGATCTCTGTCATAAATTTAGGTTGAACATTAACTTTGTCATTACATGTTAAGTTATGTGACTTATCAAATTCATGAAATAAACCTTGCGTTCTTTTTTCACTGGCAGTTTTGTATGCTTCATGATTATTTTTAAATGAATTATATGGAACGCTTTTGGTACCCGTAATGGTATCATCTTTCTTTATTATTATGAAACCACTGCCTATGTGACTGCCTATATCAGTGGGTTGCCTATACTTTGTGTTATAATTATCATGTTCGTTTTTACTTTTGGAATTACCTGCAATATTATTTTAATATGACATTATGGTTGCTTATAACTTGTTTAGAAGTGTTATTTGTAAATAAAATAAATAATACTACAAAAAAGTAATGAAAAATACCCATTCCTTTGTAACTGCACACAATTTAAACCAAAAAAATTTTTTAGTAATTTACTCGTCTAGTAATTCATATATATCTCAAAAATAAAATAATATGTTGTGCGGAATAAATTCTAGTGATGCCTGTGGAAACATATATAATATTATTTAGTTTTATAAAACCATATTTGAGAAAGAGAAAGAGAGAGAAAGAAACAAAAAAAAAAGTAAATTTTTGAAGAACGGAACATTTTTTTCGTGAATTGTTTCAAAATTTTGTGAAATATATGTGCCATATGTATATTATTCAAAATAACATAAAAAAAAGAAAATTTGGCATAATTTCTGTTACACTTTTACTTTTCGTAAAAGAGTAATCAAATATAATCTTAATAAATACTTAATAAAACTAAATTAATGTGCTTTATAATTTGTAGATGCAAATACAAGATATGATTAAATATAATAATAAACTAAAATTCATATTTGACTAGAAAGTAATAGAAAAAAATATCGATTCGTAATTTATAACTTCAAGTTTCACTGAATTCTTCTATTCTTATTCAAAATACAATTATCTTATAACGATTGCAGTTTAATGTTACACGTTTTACTGTCTTATTCGTCAGAAAAAATACAAGGTTTAGTAATTCTGTTATTTTATCTTTCAGTGAAAAAGTTACAGAAAAATATTTATATACAGGGTGTTTCATAAATGGTGGGCAAAACTTACAATAATTCAAAAACTAATCATTTCCGGATCTATAATTGATATAACTTTTTTTTTCTTCTGTAAGCATTAGGAATCCATTACTAAAGTTTTGTCCACAATTTATGAAACACCCTGTATATCATCTTATATATATGTTAAATATATAATATTTTTTCCGTTCCGTATACTATACCTTTCTCACAAGTATTTATACACACAATTTCAACAAACGCTCAACAATAATGTTCGGTATAATAAAATAGTTATATGCGAGCTTGTTACCGTCTTTACTAGCTTTACAAACTTTGTTTCTTTGCTTCCTTTATTTCGTCTCTCTCAACATACTACTGAATACTACATATATACATACCACTCCTTTGTCTTCAGGCACAAAACTGACGACGTAACCACAGTATATGTATTAGCCATAGACATAGTATATCTAGACCGAGCGTTTGCCTTTATTTAAGGAGTGGGGGCCGATGCCCACGTAGAAAAGGACATACTCTGTTTCGTGCCCCTGCGTTCTCTCTCGCTCGCACGTAGCATAGCGTACTCTTTCGCTATGCTACATGCGAGTGAGACAGAACGCAAGGGCACGGAACAGAGTATATGTCCTTTTCTACGTGGGCATCGGCCCCCACTCCTTAAATAAAGGCAAACGCTCGGTCTAGATATACTATGTCTATGAACAGACCCAATGTCAACAGCTGTTCGAACTTTGGCTGCGTTCCGTTTCATGCATGATGCACATGATCAGAGAGAAGAATGAGAGTCGCCACGCTGCCGTTTTTCGTGTTTAGGCAGTAGACATTTAATTGGGTATTTAAATAGTGTGAGAGAGAACGAAAGAGTAGAAAAAAAAGAGTAAGTGAGAGAGAAATTTAGATAGCGTTACTGGCCAACTTACTTATTTCGCGCATGCGCACTCCGTTTTGGCCAACACAAAATCGGGAGAGTTGCGCTACTGTAAATTAGAATCTACTGTAAATACTGTGGTATTAGTGCCGGTCTACAATAGATTATTTAAGTTCTAAGCCTTAAGAAATTGATTAATCACAGTCGAGTATTCTCCTCATACTTGATTGTGATTGGTCAATTTCTTAAGGCTTAGGGTTTAAATCACCTATTGTAGACCGGCACTAACCCAATAAGTAAAGAACATAGATATATAGACTGGATTGAGCATTGCAAGATAAACAAACGCGCTCCCGCTGTAGAAAGGTACTATATGGGAGGCCTATGTTTGTCTTTTTTCCTAGCATCTCATTGGTAATTTTCTTTATGGAGGGGGGACAAAATCACCAATGAGATGCTAAGAAAAGAGACAAAATAAGCCTCCCATCATAAGCTGTGTTCCGATTCCCCACCCGGATGCACCCGATATTATAGTATACGTGACATATACTATAATATCGGGTGCACCCGGGTGGGGAATCGGAACAAATGAACTTTCACTTATTCGGATACTTCATGTCCGGTCGGGCATTCCCATACAGCACAGAACATTGCAATTACATTGCAGCAATGTTACAATCTTGCAAGTTGCAATGTAATATTGTTGAGACATTACTGGAACATATAATTGTAATATTTCATGAGAATGTTACAGCCACATTCCAAAAACATTACAAGAAACAGTTTTCGATAATCGCTAATTCGTTCGTTTACCGCTATGCGGCGCACGTTGCGTTATCTATCTCGCATTTAAGTTTTAATCACGATGGTTATATAAAGCTTGCAAAGAGGGACTAGTAAGATTAAAGGTATAATAACTATTTTGATCAATATAATTTGTCTGATACGATCCCAACACAGGGAATTCAGATATTGAACTGATCGTTCAGAAATCGGACAAATAAGTCCGAAAAAGTTAAAATTATTTGTTTATTGTTTACTTAAGATGTAAAATAGAGTTTGATATTTATATAAACAAA
>NW_021853416.1:203349-208136 GCF_003651465.1 Formica exsecta
AGGTGCACGTAGAAAAGGACATACTCTGTTTCGTGCCCCTTGCGTTCTCTCTCGCTCGCACGTAGCATGACGAAAGAGAGCGCTATGCTCTGTGCGAGCGAGAGAGAACGCAAGGGGCACGAAACAGAGTATGTCCTTTTCTACGTGTATCTTTAGTGCCGGTCTACAATAGGTGATTTAAGCCCTAAGCCTTAAGAAATTGACCAATCACAATTAAGTATGAGGAGAATACTCAACTGTGATTAGTCGATTTTTTAAGGCTTAGGGCTTAAATCACTTATTGTAGACCGGCACTTACCCCACTCCTTAAATAAAGGCAAACGCTCGGTCTAGATATACTATGTCTATGCCTCCCATATAGTATCTCTCTTTCTACAGCGAGCGCGCCTTTGTCTATTGCAACGCTCAGTCCATTCTATATGTCTATGACTACGTTTACACGTTACCCCTAATCGGGTTTAATAACATCCGTAGTTCGAAGGATGGCCAATCACAATCATTCCATTCTTCAGAGGAATAGCTGTGATTGGCCAGTTTCACAACTACGGATGTTATTAAACCCGATTAAGGGTGCCGTGTAACAGAGCTCTATGGTAAAGAATTACAGGCACTGAACTTAGTTCCGACCATAAAGTAAGAGAGAAGGAAATCGAACTCCGTAAAACAAAAGTGGTCTTGATTTGTGGCACCTAATAGGGAGGAAATCCGCTGGAAGGAATAGTTTCTTATGGATAGACGCCATTTGCAATTATCAATCTTACCCGACCAGCCCGGCTTTACCTCAGTTTTGTGCGGACGTGTTTCATCGCGTTTTTACGTGTGAAGTATATTTTTTGGAAAGTATTCTCTTAAAGACAAGACAAAAAATGGCATGTTGGATACGTGGATGCACCAACAAAGGAGGAAAAATAAAAGATGCTTCAAGAAAGAAAGACCTTTTTACAGCTCGCACAGAAAAAATTTTAAATAATTGGCGTGACAGTACAAAGAGTAAAAAAAAACCAAAAATAACATAAATTATAAACTTGTAACTTTATTTCTTTTTTTCCATTTGTACAATTGTCTTCTTTTATTTGTATAATTGTATAATTTATATAATTGTATAATTTATATAATTCTATTGTAAAAAATAAATTTAGATGTTTACAATGATTGTTAATGTATATTTGATGTATATGTACAATTATTTACAGAATGTGAATTAAACTGAATCCATAGTTTTCAAAATTTCGCTCATCTCATCAATACTTGTTACTTTTATATGTTTTGAAAAGGGCATAATCTTGTCATCAATATAAATATTAATATGTAAATTTGGGAACACAGCAACTCTTTTTCTGACACTGAAATCACTTTCTGCCTTCATAAAACCAAAAAATGTATCGTTTCCTCTTGAAAATCCCCAATTCGAAGAAGGCCGTTCGACTAAATTCAAATTTCTTTGCAAATATTTGAATTTTAATTCATCTGTCTCATGCTCTATATTCTTTGAGTTTTCTTCCATTATACTGAAAAAATACTATGCATTATTCACTTTTACTTAATCAAAAGTTTACTTGTTTACTTCTGTTACTTACCTTTTTGTTTTATTGCTTTCGACGAGGATATTTTCCATCTCCCGCTGTCGGAATACGTTATAACAATGCACACAATAAAAGAAACTCTTTTTTAATGCTCTCAGTTTATTTGGCTTTATAATCGCAAATCGGAGCAACAAACATGTGCAGCGATGCAACATGTACAGCTGACCACGACACTGCTTTAGGTTAGCTTTAAATATGGCGTCCATCCATGAGAAACTATTACTAAATTCGATTTGACTATTTTCAATCGGTTTTAATACCGCATTTTCGGTGCAGAAATCCCGATCGATTCGGATTACATTTTTTTAAATCCGTTTTAATCGACCATTTTCGGCAGGGGACTGACAACGTGTCGGGTTCGGACGTGTTTTTGCGTGTTGCGTATGTCCCTTGTCTGGACCTTTTTCTGGACTCCTTCCTCTCTTAAGAGGAATTTTGCTTATATTTTACAAACCCATAAGAAACAATGGTGTATGGGCGACTAATGCCCAACCAGCCATAAAAGAAAGAAGAACAAGAACAAGCACTGAACTATATACCATACTGGAACGCGCACGGCTCTGCTGATTGGCGGCCAGAAATATGGAACTGCAAGAGGTGTCGCTTCTCAGACCTGTTCTTGTCGATCTAACTACGTCAACCACGTGACCAGATGTACTATCCGTTCTAAAACCATTATTATAACTTGATGTGCAGTTTTTTAAGATACACTTTACCATTTTTCATATTTATTTTAACTCTCTGCTTCTTAACGTTTTCAACCATCTAGCATAGAAATAAATATTCGGGTGGTATCGAAGATCGCGTGTGATTTGGTGTGATAGCGTGGCAGGACGATGTTTTGAGACAGCTCTGAAAAGCTGCAGCCATAGACATAGTATATTTAGACCGAGCGTTTGCCTTTATTCAACGACCGCAATGCTCATGGTATCATTTCATCCTTGTTGTTCACCAAAAGTTAAACAAAGACAGATGATGCTCGCGAGCGTTGCGGTCATTAAGTGGAACGCGCCCTATATCTATGGTAGTCTTAGAACATATATAAATGGAAGGGGAATGCCTTTGTTTCCCGATAGAAAAACATGTCGGAAGGAAGTAAGAAAGAAAATCATAGTTGCCTCTCTCTTGTGATTAACTCTGCTCAAAAGTGCGCATGCATGGCCATGTGTTTGTACACAAAAGTATGTATACTACAGACACGATGCTTGTATGTGTAGTTACTCCCAAAAGAGAGGCAACTACATTTTCTTTCTCACTTCCTACCGACACTTTTCAGCCTGCTATTCCCCTTCCATTTATATATGTTCTAAGATGGTAGTACGTCATCGCAGCCATCTTGAGCGTCTATTTTTTTCGACGTTTTTCAGGGCCGTGTACAGCCACTTGTTGTCTTACTTATTTCAGTCTGCACTTATTTTGCGCACGATCACCATTTTAAATAAGTGAAAGGAAGAGCCAATATTAGGCTAAACAAATATTATTAATAAGTGTTAATTGTAAGATCATGGTGCATTGCCAGGCCTTTGAGGTACTTCCAGTATCTCTGTCATGCTGCAATTCGTCCCTGAGCAGCCATCTTGAGCGTCTATTTATATATAGGCACTTCCGTCCGCTTGCTAGCACCAAATGCTCTCTCCTGTGATTCTTTACTCATTGCTTCCAGCACCGACGAGATATCATTAAAGACCGGTGGTCTTATGGGATTTAGTGTGACTGGAAAAAAAACTCGCTACGCGTTATTTTAGTTCATCCAGTTATTGTTTTATTATCAAAAATGTATAGATCTTTTATATAACTGCCTCAAGAACAACAAAATAAACATTTTATCGTAAATTTACTGTTTTATTATCGACAATGCAAAGATTTTCTTACCTGCAGTACCGCGTGGCGAGTTTTTTTCCAGTAATATGCTAAATCCTATAAGACCATCGGTCTCTAATAATATCTCGTCGGTGTTTTCGATAATAAAATAATAACTGGATGAAGTAAAATAACCGTATGAATTAAATAATTCGTGTAATTATCTTCGATCCAATAAAACGGCCGGTAATGTCAACATTCTTCAATTACCTCCGGGCCCACCGGGCCCACTTGATGGTCACAAAAGTTTACCCAGGGCTGACGGTTTTTAATAATATCTCGTCGGTGCTTCCAGTATCTCTGTCATGCTGCAATTCGTCTCTGAACGGCCATCTTAAACGTCCACTTATATATAGGCACTTCCGTCCGCTTGCTTAGCACCAAATGTTCTCTCCTGTGATTCTTTAGGGCCAGCGCACGTATATTGCCGTAGCGTCTTACGCCACCTTCCCATACAGCACAGAACATTGTAATTACATTGCAGCAATGTTACAATCTTGCAAGTTGCAATGTAATATTGTTGAGACATTACTGGAACATATAATTTACGTGAGAACCTTACGTTACGCGATACATAAGCTAATCTAAAGCCCGTATCAGACTACGCATTGAAGATTGAGATTGAAGATTCGAGATTGAAATTTGCAACGCAGAAAGAAAAACGTAACTTAACGAAACGTAAGAATAAAGCGTTTGTATGACCAAGATAATTAACTCAAATTATTGAACAATAAATAAATCAAAGAAAAAATAATAATGTATCTTTAAAGCCATAATAAAAGAAATGTCTATTGCATGTTAATTTTATGAAACTGTTAAATGTATATATGTACCCATACACAGAGCTGCCAGTTTGTGGGAAATGGGAGCCCCCACCACTTACCGCGGGACTTACTAACACAGACGTAGTCGCTACGCCATAGCGTGTACGTGTAGCTTCGTGCGTGGGGGCAGGCTACGAGCTACGAACAGCACTGAGCGATCACGAAAACGTTCGCCGCTCGCACATGTTCAGCCGTCGAATTTTCCTATTCGCTTGCAATATATGCAATATATATATTTCTATGCAATACAACAGAATAAATGCAATTAGTAGAATAAATATAATTAGAATGGAAATAGAATATTTATATTATACAGGGTGTCCCAAAGCACCCTTTACAACGCTCGTGAGCAGGTAGAGCACAGTAAATTGAACAGAAAAGTCCTGTACCATTTTGCAATTTTCGCAATAATTATTGAAATATTAATTAAAAAAGATTGGCGAATGAGCGCGCGTTTCGCGCGGCTAGACCGTGGGACGTACGCTCTAGGCGTGCCAGCGGCGAGCTTCGCAGTGTAGCA
>NW_021853416.1:208593-215139 GCF_003651465.1 Formica exsecta
AGAGGGGGCGGAACCCACTGCGTTCACGCATACACTTTCCCATCCACACAACAATCGTGGGATGGACTTCGCTTCGCGTTGTAAAATATATGCGTGGACACAGTGGGTTCCGCCCCCCCCTTATGGGGGGGGGGCTCCACTTCCGAAAGATATAACCTAACTCAAACCTATTCCTGATTTAAAACTAAAATTTGGTTTGGGTTAAGCTATATCTTTCGGAAGTGGTGCCCCACGAAGGGGGGAGGCGGAACCCATTGCGTCCATGTATATGCTTTACAACGCGAAGCGAGGTTCACCTCACGATTGTTGTGTGAATGGGAAAGTATATGCGTGAACGCACTGGGTTCCGCCCCCCCTCCTACGGGGGGCTCCACTTCCGGAAGATATAACCTAACTCAAACCTATTTCTGAAAATTTGATTTGAGTTATACAACGTCCTGATGCGGATGGATCTCGCTTCTTGCGTGAAAATTACAAACTCATGTAAAAATTACGTTTTAATTCTCAAACTTTAATTGTTAATAACTTTTTAATAAGCAATGGCCGATTAAGTTATAAGGAAAAGTTACTCAAGATTATGTCCTTGACAACATATGTCAAGGTCAACGTCATTGGAGCTGGGTCCGTTATAGTAAATAATTACCGAAAATACTGACAACGCAACTTTTGACAATGAGATTTTACCAAAAAAGCATGAAATATTAAAGAATAAAACAGAAGATAACGTAAAAGAAAATAAATTTTTAAAACGGAAAACAGATGAAGAAAATATTTTAGGCGTTATAAATAATCTAACCAATATTTTATCAGATTCTTCACAAAACTCATCAAATTTAAAAACTGCTGAAACTATATTTGCAGAATATATTGCATTAGAATTAGAAAGAATGAGTGAGTCTGAAAGAACTATTAAAAAGCAAAAATTGATGGAAGTTTTAAATACACCAATGGAGAAAATGTAAAGTTTAAGTTTTTATTAATTTTATTTGTTTGTTTGAATATAATTAAAAATTTTATTAATTTTTAGTTTCTATTTAAAATCACGTATTAATTGCCAAAGAATACTTGTGATAAAAATGCTTGCGATAAAAGTACTTATGATAATAATACTTCTGAATAAAAATAAAAAGTTATGTTAAATATAAGTAATAAAATTTAAGTTAAATATAAATAATTTTTATTTCTTATGTAAGCTGAAAACTACGTAATTATTTTATTTATTTTTTTTTATTTTTTAAAATCTATTATATAGTCACTCGATGACTTTTTGAAACTGTATTTTCATTTGATAAATAAAAAATTTTATTATACTCAACAGTTATTATATAATATTTATGGAATATTTATTATAATACATAATATTATCGTAGTAACAAAACATTATCTTATTCGTTCTCATGAACAATCTGAGTATTGTCCTTTATAAATATATTCATATTGAAAATCAACTTGTCCACTCGAGACAAAATATTCACTTAGAATATCTCTTTGAGTTATTGCTAATCTAGTATTTGTATTTGGTATATTTTATATGTCTATACTTCGTCCAAAGAGAGAATGATCTCGGTCCACGCATAAGTGGGCAAAGTGGGGAGAACATGGCGAAATACTCAATACCGTATACGTAGATACGGCTTCTGTGAGTGGAGACCTGCGCGAAACGGACGAGTTTTCGTCCGAACCGAGGTCATTCTTTCTTTGGACGGAGTATAACCAGGTATTAGTTTCTAATTCCACTTCTTCACTGTATTTTTTTAAACCGTCTTTTTGTTCTTCATACATCACATAATTATGCAAACAAACTGACGTAGTTATTATAAAATCCGCTGTTTCTGGAAGCATACTTATAGCTGTATGGAACACTCTCCAACGGTTTGCGAAAATGCCAAACGCATTCTCAACGGTTCTTCTAGCTCTTGAAAGCCTATAATTATAAATTTTTTATTTTTCTGTTAAATTTTTTCCAGAATATGGTTTTATTATTTGAATACATAATGGAAACGCAGCATCTACAATGAAAAATCCAGACATAGAAATACTACTTCCGGGAAGATAAGCGAGTGACGTGGGCAAATTACGTCTCTTATTATTTAATTTTTTTCCAATGTGTGAAGATGCAAAAATGCCTCCGTCACTATTTTCTCCATAGGCTCCTATATCGACTAAAGTAAATCTGTATAAGTGATCTGATATGGCCATAAGAACAATGCTGAATTGTTTCTTATAGTTAAAATATAAACTCCCAGAATTAGGAGGACATTGCAGAAGTATGTGTTTCTCGTCAATAGCTCCAAAGCAGTTGGGCATATTCTTTCGGTTCCAGTATCCATCAACGATATTCTTCCATTGTTCTTCAGTAGGACATGTTAAATATATAGGCCTTAATTTATTTATGATGATTGGGCACACCTCTTTAATAAATTGTCTGACAGTTGACTGTCCAACTCGAAAAGAAAATGCGATATTTGATGTTAAATTCCCTGTTGTAAGATATCTGAAAAATATATCACAATAAACTTTGCTATATTATAATTTCTTACAATATTTTTTATTATAATGTTTTTTAAACATGAATAAAAATAGAAAGTCATTAGATATTCTCTGTCACTGAAGGAAGTCGAATGTGCACCAAAAAATTTACATTTTATAATTTTGTTATTATAATACAGAAAATCTATTTACACACTAGATCCTGACTCTTATACGCCTAATCTCTTATTATTTTTTTCATATGTAAGGATTTTATTGTCGATAAACATACATAAAGTATTATTGCATATATATTATATTGCTATGTTGCTGCAATATTATATTGCAATATTTCTGTAGACGGACATTTTATTGTTGCTGCAATATCATAACAACATTGCTGCAATATTTTGCAATGTTGCAATCTTGCAGAAAAATGTTGCTGCAATGTTGTTACAATCTTGCGGTGCTGTATGGGGTGGTATAAAGAAGAATATTTCACCAAAAGAATTATACAATAATTATAGAGTTTGCTCAAAACATTTTGCTTCTCATATGTTTCTAAATGATTTAAGAAATCGACTTCAGCCACATGCAGTTCCGAGTACAGTTTTTAATATTACTAATGAAGAAGGTACTACCCCATACAGCACCGCAAGATTGTAACAACATTGCAGCAACATTTTTCTGCAAGATTACAACATTGCAGAAACATTGCAAAATATTGTTGCAATGTTATTATGATATTGTTGGGTGTCACAGCTAAGATGTTCGCTGTCCATATATTACGACTGAAATCTAGTTACCACGCGCAGTTTTTAGCTACGGCAGCTAATTTTTTTTTCCGTGCGCAAAACTGAAATATAATAAGGAAAAAAAGAATATAGAAGACATTACTTTCAGCGATTTTCAGAAACTTCTCTACAAATTTTATCCAAAACCGATAGCTGATTTTATGAAAGCTCAAGCGGATAATCTAAATACCAAAAGAAATGGTAATAGATATACAAAAGAATTTAAAATATTTTGTTTAAATTTATATTTTAAAGGGCCCAAAGCGTATAGATTATTAAGCAATACTTTTATTTTACTGTCAAAAAGAACACTTGAATGCACAATACAAGGACTTATAATTTCTCCAGATTTACAGGATATCGTATTTGAAAGACTTAGAATTAAAACTAAAAATTTGCATTTATTAGATAAATATTGTTGCATTAGCATTAATACAATGTCATTAAAAACAAGTTTATTTTATATGATTAATAGAGACATGGTAATTGGATTTCATGATACAAGTTATAGTAAAAGTTTCTTAACTGCATGTAATGCAGCGATAATCATGGTTAGAGGTTTGACAAACAAATTTAAGCAAGCACTTGGTTATTTTTTTCTTAATTCGGCTATAGATGCTGATGAGTTACGTATTATTACTATTGAATGTGTTACAAAACTTCAAAAAATAAATTTGAAAGTTATTGCGGAAGTCACAAATATGGGAACAGATTACCAAAAGGCAGCTAAAAAGTTGGGTGTGACCGAAGAAACTCCTTACTATATCATAAATAAGCAAAAAATATTTTACTTCTTTGATCCACCACATCTTATTAAAGTAGCTAGAAATAATTTATTAACTAATATTATCGAATCAGGAGATAAAATTATGTCGTGGCAATATATAGAAAAATTATTTGAAATACATATAAAGAAAACATAAACAAATTAGTACCTAAACTGGCTCAGGACATACATTCATCCCAATAATTTTCAGCGGATGAAAGTGAAATATGCTGCTCAAGTCTTAAGTTTTTCTGTAGCTTCTGCTATTAATACAATGATTTCACTTGGACATTTGCCGGCATCTGCTAAAGATACATCAGAATATGTTGATAAATTAGATGCTACTTTTGATATTTTCAATTCATCATGTGTTAAAGGAAAAAATCCAAGCAGAAACGCATTTGTAGCCTCAGAAAAACAAGTAGAATTATTAAAATCATTAAAAACATACTTTTGCAGTGTTCAAAATCGAAACATTAAAATTTGTGCCTAAAGTTCAACGGCGAACATCGCCGTTATATTCAAACGATTACCTCGAAAAACAAAACACGAGCGAGAACAAACAGCGTCGCGGTCACCCGCTCGGTGCGTGATCGCATATATATCTATGGTTGGATCCTATAGAGTTGTGTAGGTCAGAGTATTTAGGAGAGGAATGCAGAAAAAAATTATAATTGTTATAATATATACAAAATTCTGCTTTTAAATTCCACGAATTAAAATGGGACGCTGTTACTTTTGTAATAATACAAAAACTCATGAATCTGGATTAACATTTCACAAGTAAGTGTATTGCATTGCTTTATTTATATTGTATTTACAATATAAAGGTTATCTTTGCCTTATCTGAAGTAAAAATAATCAAATTGAATAGTTAATTCAAAATGTCAAATATTCTTAAACATATTGTAGGTTTCCTCTAAACGATCAACATCTTTTGAAACAGTGGCTAAATAATTTTCCTATAAAAAATTGGACACCAACCTTGTCTTCCAATGAGAATGACATCAATATTATAGAATAAAAGTAGATATCAAATTTTATTATATTTTATATTTACAATTTTATAGTCTTCTTTACTATTATTTTTCTATGATTGATACATTTCTATTTTTAATTTTTCTATTTTGATTTGTACATAAGATAAATTGTGAATATAACATAATAGTGAATATAAAATAATCTATTTTTTACATCAATCTTGTAAAAGTAATAATCAGTACGAAAATAAACATAATGAGTTTATTACAAATAAATATAACAAATTTTTTAATATGTTGAATTTTAATATCTGTTAATAAATTTAAAAATATGTACTTCATCTACAAATTTGATAAAAAAGTATTTTTTGCTATATATATAACACATTATGAAATAAAATAAAAAGGCAATCCAATTATCGTGAACAGTAATTTATGTCATTAAAAAATTCCTGCGTTTAATTGGAGACGAAAATATTGTGATGGAAAATAGTATTCTATTTTAGCACTTTAGTTAATATATATATATGCTCCAATACGATTAACGCGCATGCGTGACAACTTTCCCTTTAACATGGCGGCATTTAATTGGGGACGAGAATATTGTGGTGGGGGATAGGACATCAGCAATCTATATATATCTATGTTTTGCGCGCTCAGGTACGGCGAAATAGTACACACCTTCATGGTAACATTGATCGACCACTTTGACAGCTGAAGTTGAAACATGTCACAAATTTTTACTTGAATCATTTTTGAGATGCCTTTAGTTCTTGCATCCATTATTCGTAAAAAGAATATACTAATGCAATGCGTGAAAACAGAAAAGCGGGAAAACATAATGACAATGCTATTGTAAATTTATACGATAATCATAATATCATAAAAAGGGCGCCCCATTCTTAGAGCACTATTTTCACTTGTTATTTCGCCATGCCTGAACGCACGAAATTTCAGCCCTGTCAATCGTAAAATTTAATCGCTTCCCGTTTGAAAACTATTATAGTGCTAACCGATAGGCGAGAAGTCTGCGCGTCCTAACTGGTGGGCGAGGGGTCCGCGGGGAGAGGGACCGCGTCCTAACCGATAAGCGAGAAGTCCGCGCGTCCTAACAGGTAGGCGAAGGGTCCGCGGAGAGGGGGAAGGGGACCGCGTTCTAACCGATAGGCGAGGGATCCGCCCGAGTAGGTGTAAGAGAGGGATAGCGCGAAGCATGCACTTGGGAGAAAGAGAGAGATAGCGCGAGGCATGCACGCGTGAAGGAAAATGATAGCGTCCGCATTGGCTTGGGAAAAGGATGACGTTCGCATGCATGTGGGAGAGAGAGAGAGATAGCGCGAAGCATGCACGCGGGTAATACGGCGTTCGCAAGGCGGTGTGAGAGAGATAGCGCGAGGCATGCACGCGTGAAGGAAAATGATAGCGTCCGCATTGGCTTGGGAAAAGGATGACGTTCGCATGCATGTGGGAGAGAGAGAGAGGCAGCGCGAGACATGCATGGACGTGGGAGAAGGAGGCGCAGAAGTAATCGACATTT
>NW_021853417.1:0-255 GCF_003651465.1 Formica exsecta
ATTGTGCATTTAATTAATTATAAAATAATTATATTTTAGCTATACACCCTACTATTTTAATTATATTGCAATTTATTAAATATATTTTTTCTTAATAACGGAAATAATAAAATGAAAAAATTTTATAACAATTTTTTACTCAGTTGGCATAATTTTTCGATATCATTATATTTCTAGGAAATTAAAACAACTACTTTGTATAACAGTTTATTTAGTTAAAATGTTTTTATTTAAATAATAATAAAAGAAATAAAT
>NW_021853418.1:0-278 GCF_003651465.1 Formica exsecta
TTCACAACCCATGATCACTGTCCGCTTGCTTCCTTTTTTAAGCTTCGTTATTCTCATCGCCATGTTTTTGATATCTACCTTTTCTTTTATCAATTTTTTTGTAACTTCACTCTCTTGTTGAATCTTGGGTTTGATAATTATAACATTCTCTTTCTTTTTCTCTTTAACCGCTTCACTATAGCTCCTTTGTATTCCACTTGTTGATCCACATACTTCTCCCTGTATCATTCTTTTCAACTCTTCTAGCAGTTCCTGCTTAACATTTCCCAATTCTTCTC
>NW_021853418.1:325-6648 GCF_003651465.1 Formica exsecta
TACCAATTCTTGATTTTTATCGTAAATCCTATGCTTGCTTACACATCCTGGATGGAAAAACAGCTTAATACGATTCACCTGATAGCAAGACTTGCATGTCAGCACCTGATTTTTTATTGTCTTTTTACATGCCGAGCATCGATATTCAGCATATTCATCGTCCATGTCGATAATTATCGGCCGAAACCGCTAATATCAGCGTAAACGATCAGTCACCTCTGTTCCACTGTCACACGTCAGCACTTTTTTGTCCACCTTTAATGTCTACCTGTCGTGTGAGGAAAAAAGAGGAACCTCACTAATGACCTTGACCTTGACATATGTTGTCAAGGTCAATGTCCTCAGTAACCTTCGGAATGTTTTAGCCGGCGGTCGTTGTTCTTTAAAAAGTTATCAACAAATTAAGTCGACAATATAAACATGTGTTTAACTGCATATTTCAAACATAAATTTATTTATATAATTATTATTTTAGCATTTCTAACTGTAAACCTCAGAATCTTCGCGTTGTAAAATATATGCGTGGACACAGTGGATTCCACTGTATGGCCCATTAAAAAGTGTATGCGTGGATTCTTATTTTTTTGATCGACTTGCATAAGTGCAAATTCATGGAAAACCATTGAACTTATTTCATACATAACTTTTTAAGGAACAACGACCGCCGGCTAAAACATTCCGGAGGTTACTCAGGACATTGACCTTGACAACATATGTCAAGGTCAAGGTCATTGGTGAGGTTACCCTTTTTCTAGACCTTTACCAAAAATTTTAATTAAAAAAACTTGGCGCTGCTAAACTAAACAATATGCTAAAATTAGTGTATTCTTTAATACATTCACTATTGCAGTTATTGTGATATAACTAAATTAAATGTCATTCTAAATTAAATTTAGATCTAAATTAAATTTATTGTTTGTTGGTTTTAATATATACTTTAAAAGTTAGCAGCGCTAAGTTTTTTTAATCAAAACTTCTTTATATTTTTATATTTATATTGAACGTATTTTGAAAATTTCTGTTAATAAAAATAAAATGCGTTTTAATTTTATGGAGAGAATATGTCTATAACATTTCTATAAATATAAGATTGATTTTATGACAAATACTATTTTAAATTACAAATCCTCACAAACTGAGTTGCTTCTAAGTATTTGGCTAGTTAACTATTGATTTCATATTTAGTTTTTATTTTTTATTTTTTAGGAGTTTTTTATTTTGTTGGGCAAAATCTTTTATAAGTTATTTTTCAGATATGTACTTGGCGTATTTTTTTACCTTTGTGAGGTTTTTTTAGTGGGATTTCGATAATTCAGCAGCTGAGGCGCAATCATTTCACTTTTCGCGTATGCTGAAAATATTACAAAACTATGAAATATCGTTTAATATTAATGAATTTGATATGCACGTTTCCATATATCCAAAATTATTATTTATTTAATATTTCATGAGAAATGTTACTGCGCGCAACATTCCAAGAACTTTACAAAAAAATAGTATTCAGCCGTTAGTTCGTTTGTTTACCGCTATGCGACGCACGATGCGCCATCTCGTGTTTGAGTTTCAGTCATAAGAATTATATAAAGCTTGCAAAGAGCAACTGGCAGAACATTAAAAATGTAATTATTTTTATCAGTTTAATTTCTGATACAATCTCACCGTAAATATGCCGATGGAGGGAGGCAATCCCGATGATCTTGACCTTGACATATGTTGTCAAGGTCATGACCCTGAACAACATTCGAAAGGTTTTAGCCGTCGCTCGTTCTTTATTAAAAAGTTATTAACAATTAAATTATATGACAAGAACACGTGTTAAATACGATAATCTGAACTTCTCCATGCATGAGCGTTATATATTTAAGTATTTAGTTGTGTATATTTAAGTTATTAATTGTATATTTAATTGTATGGGCAGGGGAGGGGCTTTAGGATTAAACCAAATTTTAGTTTTAATTCAGAAATAGGGTTGGGTTAGGTTATATCTTCTGGAAGTGGATCTCCCCCATCAGGGGGTCGAAACCCACTGCATTCACGCATATACTTTACAACGCGAAGCGAGGTCTACCCCACAATTCTTGTGTGGGTGGGAAAGTGTATACATGGACGCAGTGAGTTTAAATATAAGTGTAACGGTTCACCTTTCCCGACGCCGCGGATCAGGCTCGCCGGTGCCAGGATTCGGGAGAAGGGGGAAACTCTAACTCACTCTTCCTTGGTACAATCAAACAGTTTATTCCAATTTAAACAGTTAAACAATTAGAACTATTTACAAGAGCGGACGTGCAAGAGCGGTGCGCACAAGTGCTCGCAGGTGCGGCGAGATGTAAGCGGGCGCATGCAAGGCTCGGGAAGCGAGCGACTCATGCAGATGATGTCTAGGTATTACGAGGTCGGGGTATTCACAATCAAGTAATTATTTATGTCAAGACAGTTTTTAATTACCACGGGTGTCGCGTGGCCGTTTGGTGTGGCTCCACCTGATTGTGCGTCTTATCCTGAGAAGGACTGGGCGCCAGTGTTCTCTGTGGCTTCTCCTGACAAGGACTAGCGCGCGATAATAGGGTGCGGCCGTGACAGGACACGTTCTTACAGGCTAGATGGACGCGGTATTTACTGAAATCTAAAAGGCTAGATAAATGAACTTTGCGACGACTTTTCCTACCGTCTCGCGGCTGAGCGATAAACGCGGCCGCTTAAATACGACAATTACAAAGAGCAGGTCTTACTTTCTATCTGGGCGCGGTATTTACAAAACGGTCTTACGGTCTATCTTGACGCGGGGTATATGCAAAGCGATCTTACGATCTATCTGGTCGCGGAATATATAAAACAGTCTTACGGTCTATCTGGACGCGATATATACAAAACGGTCTTACGGTCTATCTGGACGCGGTGTACACGGTACGGTCTTACAATCTAGCTGGATGCGCCGTCCCAGCTACCGGGAAGCCCGGCATAACCACGGGTAGCCCGTGACCTGGTTTAACGCGAGAGTCGGTTTCGGATCAGGAGTTGTATGTGACAGGACTCGGGACCAGGAACTGGTAACGATGCGCTCGCCGGGCCGCCTTGTATACCCGGCGGCCGGCCTCCCACTCACGCGATTCGGCGCGTGGTGGGACGGTCCCCACGGTGGGGCCGCGACACGGGTGTGGGAGCTTAGGAGCGCCATAGGCGCTGAGCCTCCTAATGCGGACGGTTAGTCGGCCCGCGAGGCTGTTCGTAATGGTGTCGTTACATAAGCTATTTATGCTTTTTAACATATAAAATTGTACATATACTTTTCTATACCAACTATTCGCTGCTTTAACAAAAAGACTGTTTAATACGATTCACTGCTTTAAATAACTTTGCTCCGTTTATACATGTATTATTTCCATATACATATTAGTCGTTTATGCCTTTTAATACTCAAAATAACTGCTATTTTTCTCATTTTTTTTTGTTGATAATTTTTTAATAAAAAACGAGTGCCAGTTAAAACCTTTTGAATGTTGTTCAAAGTCATGACTTTGGCAACATATGTCAAGGTCAAGGTCATCGGGACTGCCTCCCTCCATCGGCATATTTGCCCTCGTTTTATTTAATTTTATGGATTTTTTGCGAGATTCCATATCAAAGAAAAAAAATTTTGTTTATGCAATTATTGATGAAAGAACGATTGAAAGCTATTGAAAACCAATAGTGTTTAATCGATTTTTGCCAATATAATATTTTTTTGCAAGGGTTTCTTATTAAAAATAATATTAAGAGGTTTCTGGCATGTTGTATGAATATTAATACAACGTTGCGCGCAAGGTTTCTCGGATGTTAATGGAATGAGTTTGGACGAACATTTTCATGTCGCTGGGAGGTTAATGGCAAATTTATTAATCTCCGTGGATTATTACCATCTTACAATTTAAGGTGACTGTAACCGTATTTTGGTGTTGATGTGCTGTAAGAGGGGGCGCTATAATAGATGCATGCATACATATATGCGTGCATGTTTCTAACCAATTTTTAAAATTATTGATGCCAATTTTAGAAAAAATATCTCTGGTGGTATACCCCTAATGGCATTCTAAGATTAAAATATATTGATTTTACAAACAATAAGTAATTTAAAAATCTGTGTTTTTTATTTATATTAAAATAATTTTTTCATCTGAAATATATGTATAGATTTTTATTTTTTATCCTAAAAACTTATTTTTTTAAAAAAAGATTTAAAAAAAACACCACCAGTTGTGAAAGAGCGCCATGCGTAAATCTTTTTTAGCCATATGAAGGTTTCTTGGATGACTGGATGATCTTTTTTTGTAGCAGCATGTCGAACTATGCTCGTGGCTTGTAGTTCATCTGGTGCTAGCCTGTGTGGGCGGCATACTTCTAACTGGCCGGGCGTTGTCTTTATGTGGTGTTTGGTATTATCAATACTAGCTCTAAATGGGGAAATTGTCAAATAAGAGACAAAGTGTGGTTATTGGTGCGACTTTGTGAGACTTTTTGTTGTTAAATTTTATTGACAAGTATGCATTAAAAATGTACGTTTTAGACCGTTTTTTGGCCCATTAACATAGGTAGCAAAATATAAAAATTACTAGAGTGGATCAAATATAAACGAGACCTTTTTAAAAAATATTTATTTCAATTAATACACGTAAAAATTAACACAGAATTATTTTTCTACATATTATTCACTAATATTTACACACTTTTGCCACCGCATTGGCAGTTTTTTTATTCCTGTTTCATAAAAAATAGTAGGACGCGTATAAAGCCAATTGCGCACAAAGTTTTCCACCTTATCGTCATTGGAAAATCTTTCTCCTCCTAAGGCTTTTTTAAGAGGTCCACAACAAATGGTAGTCACATGGTGACAAATCCGGACTATAGGGGGGATGTTTTAAAGCTGTCCAGTGCATTTTATTCAATGTCTCTCGCGTTTTGGCAGCGGTGTGGAGTCCTGCGTCTTGTCATGAAGAAGCAAGACACTACGGATCGAAATGTTGCGTCTTCTGGACCGATAGACCTCTTTAACCTTTTTCAAGAGTACACAGTAGCATGCAGCATTGACTGTCCGTCGCTCGTGAAGAAAATCGATGTATACAACACCTCTAGCATCCCAGAAAATGGTCGTAAGGACTTTGCCAGCAGACAATCGAGTTTTTGACTTCACGGGAGCTGTTTCATTTTTCAAACGCCATTCCATACTCGACCGCTTCGTTTTGAGAATATAATGGTGTACTCAAGATTCATCACATGTGAGAATACGCATCAAAAATGCACTCCTTCTGCTACATATCAATCCAAAAGCCTCTGAGAAATTTCATTCCTTACGGCCTACTGATTAGCATTCAAAATTCGAGGCACCCATCGTGCAATGATTTTTCGAAATTTGCTTGCACGCTTCCATAACTTATGCCAGTCTCTTTGCAAATTTCACGAACAGTTATTCGACGGTCGTCTTCAATAATATCACGAATTTGTTTAATGTTCTCAAAATTAATGCTCGTCCTTGGTCGACGTGCATGAGTCAAATTTGCTACTTCTTCACCGTTATAAAAAAACGTATACCATTTGTATATTTGCGACTTCAATAGTGTGTTATTACCGAATTGTACGCGTAATCTGCACAAAATTTCGGCAGGTTTAACATGTTCGCGCGTTAAAAATTTAATAATTACGCACTGCGCAAATGAAACAGGTACCTTTTGTTCACTCATTGTGTTTATTATTAAACAAACGAATGTAGGAACAAATGTGCAGTTCAGAGCGGATCTAGACATGTCTACCAATAACTTATTATTGTTACAACAACGAGCATTAAAGTATTTTGCTCCTATTCGAAAAGTCTCATTCATATTTGATTGACCTACGTAAATTCGTATTAAAACTTTAACTTGCGCAATACTAGTTGCTACAATCAAAAATACAAATTGAAATCGATTAATGACAAGTGACACTAAAGAATACTCAACAAAACCCGAATAGAGTCTATGCAAGCCGGTCGACGTCACCGTCATGTGCGTCGGTAGTCCAATCCGCACTGACTTTAGTACAATCCCACAGAGTCATATAACCAACAGTTTTCAGTTGGATAAAAAACTTTCTGGAACTTACATTAACGAGTTTCAAGTTAACAAGAAACTTGGCGTGCCCGTGTCGTATTATAAGTCATATATTTTTATTAATATATTGATAATGATTTCTGATAATCCTTTGGAAATATTCGTTAATTTTATCGAATCCTATATAGACAATAAAATCTTGTATAACGTAGCTCAATTTAACTATACCTATAAATTCATTCACTTTTGTATTACTGTAACATCATA
>NW_021853418.1:14916-17610 GCF_003651465.1 Formica exsecta
TATTATATGATTTTTATTTATCATAAAAGGCACAAAGATGATCAAATTTTACGAATGCCAATTCTACATAAATAAAACTATACTGTATTATTGTGAGATAATATAATATAAGCACATATATATTATTTTTGAACATGTATATTATTGTTGATAATACAGTTTTATTTATGTAGAATTGGCATTCGTAAAATTTGATCATCTTTGTGCCTTTTATGATAAATAAAAATCATATAATAAATTTACAGTCGTGCAAATTCATTGTTAATATAAGACAAGATTAGTAATTTATAACTGGAATCCACTACATTATGTACATGTGCAAAATTTATATATTAAGAACGTTGGCATTTTAATGTAAATCTTTTCAAAATTATTTTATTAGAAAAACTTTAAAAGTCTAGACGTAGATAGACTTACATTGTTATATAGATATACGTATAGAGAAAATAAAGACAATCACTCATGAAGAATATAGCTTCACAGCTTTTGGTATAATTGTAACGTGAACATAAATTTATTACGTTTTAGTTTGATATTCTTTATAAAATTATTTTAATTATTTTTTTGAAATTCGTATAAAGGATCTTATAAAATTATTAAATAATTTTTAGCATTATTTTCTCTTATTTATCTTATTTTCTTCACAATTTTCTTTCTTCGACATTTGGAAAGCATCACAATATTCGCATCAACTAACTAAAAATCTTTTTTGAAAATTTCTAATTTTTCTAATAATTTAAATAAACAAGCTAAAAATTGTACAAATTAGAAACTTGCACATTGCTTCCTCATCATTTTATTTCGCTCACAAAGCTTAAGCTCTTTAAAGCAAGCGGGTTTTTAAATTTTGGCTTCCTCATAGAGGAAGATATCTCGAAATTTGCGAAAGTTAGGATGTATACAGACATTTCTCAAAAAATTCAAAATTTTATAAAAAATGGATTCTTTCACCAATTCTCATTAAATTCAATACCAACCATCCTGTAATAATACTCTACTCATGTAAAAAAATTTAACCCAATATCTCAAAATTTGAGTAAGTTAAAGCATGTACAGACATTTCTCGAAAAATTCAAAATTTTATAAAAAATGAACTCTTTCATCGATTTTCACCAAATTCAATACCAACCATCCTTTAATGATACTCTATTTATGTAAAAAAATTTAACCTCATATTTCATGCGAAAGTTACGTGTACAGACATTTCTCAAAAATTCAAAATTTTATAAAAAATGAACTCTTTCATCGATTTTCACCAAATTCAATACCAACTATCCTTTAATAATAATCTATCCATGTAAAAAAATTTAACCTCATATTTCATGCGAAAGTTACGTGTACAGACATTTCTCAAAAATTCAAAATTTTATAAAAAATGAACCTTTTCACCAATCCTCACCAAATTCAATACCAACTATCCTTTAATAATAATCTATCCATGTAAAAAAATTTAACTAGATATCTCAAAAATTGCGGAAGTTAGAGGTTGCACAACAAATCGCGTACATATACATACATACATACATACATACATACATACATACATACATTTTTTAAAAATATGATTTTTCGATGTTTTCGAACATTCTGAACACATTGGCAAAAAAAAACTCGAAAAAAAATTTTGTCACGAAATCAAAGCTTCCTCTATGAGGAAGCAAAATTTATCATCTGTTCAGAAAAGGCATTAGAATAGACTGTAAAACAATAGCCGATATAATCAAAAGAGATATTGGAATCACGATATATATATAAAAGTTATAATTGTTCTTTTTTTACATAAATATATAATCAAATAATTTTTTTTCAAATCACTCTTAATTCGCAACCTTTCTTTCTGTCTTTCAAATGTGTTTTCAATATCTTTACAAATTGCAGTCTTTGTAAATGAATATAGGCAATGGATAACATTTGTAATGCCGCTGTTTGAGAAGAGTCTCAGCTCCAAACAAGTGCCAAAGTCGCATTCGTCTGCGGCTATCGTCGCTAATCTTACGATCTCGTCGAGTTTCGCGAACGGCGTCTTCTCGTCCGAAGTACCACATTCCTCTATCTGTTTTAATATTTTTTGCAAATCGTCTGTAACATACCGATAAAAAATTTCTCTCTCTCTCTCTCAGTTACATTAATATAATCAAACTATACTATTAATTATATAAACAAAAAGCTTTTTAAATATATCGCAGAGAAATTTAATTTAATGCAAGTGCAACAATATGTTATCAATGGACCCAATTGTACTTATTATCTGTTGCTGCCAAATGTCTATAACTCAACTGAGTCTTCTTATCATAAGGAACTACAATGCCTGCTCTATGAAAGGTTCGTGCTACAACTTGCCTCTCTTTCGATCACGGTATATTTTTTCCAGAGTTATGTTACGCTATTTAGCAAAGTTCTTCAAAGCTCAAAGCTGGGATTGCAGATGCATTACACTGGTCTTCTCGAAAGGATTGGCCGATTTCGCTTTATCTTGCAAATATGCTCTATAATTTGGACAATATTCAGATATAATCAAGAAATAATATATAAAACAATAAATAAACATGTATAAGCAGATATATATACAATGCTCGAAAGGATTCGCTTTATCTTGCAAATATGCTCTATAATTTGGACAATATTCAGATATAATCAAGAAATAATATATAAAACAATAAATACAATAAATAAAGCAGATATATATACAATATA